>NC_069509.1:173787314-173914814 GCF_027579735.1 Bombina bombina
CCTGCTAAGGTAAGGGGGAAATTAGACCATCTTTGAAGGTAATTTTCCACTTTAGTGAACAATCCTGCAAAATTATCATCATACCATTTTTTTGGAGATATATTAACATTAATACCCAAATACCTTAAACTTTTAACTTCCTGAAAAGGGCAATCTCCTCTGTAATTTCCCATTTTTTGAATCCATATAATTTCAGATTTTTGCGAGTTTACCTTGTACCCTGAAAAGGAGCCGAAACTATCAAGAATTTTTATAAGTTTTGGGACATTTTCATTTGCATCGCTAATAAAACACCAAGAGGTCGTCCGCATAAAGTGATATTTTGAATTCTTTAGAGCCTACTTTGATACCAGGCATATTATTTCTTAGAACGATTGCTAGCGGTTCTATACATAAATTAAATAGCAACGGCGACAACGGACACCCTTGCCTGGTCCCTTTGTTTAATTGAAAACTCTCTGAAAGTAAACCATTAACTACCAAGGCCGAGAATGGGTTATCTTATAACTTGTGGATGAATTTCAGAAAACAGCCCTTTAAGCCAAAACGTTCTAGAGAGTCAAAAAGGTGCTGCCACTCAATTGCGTTGAACGCTTTTTCGGCATCGATGGCAATCACTACCTTATCGCTGCCTGTATGTGTAGTCTCTGATTCCTGAGCATTATAGTAGTCTACTGTTAGGAGCAGTTTCCTTAAGTTAGTAAAAGACGATCTGCCTTTCATGAACCCTGTTTGGTCAGTGTGAATCAAGTTTGGTAATAGCTTTTGTAATCTTGCTGCGATTATAGAAGTTAAAATTTTATAATCTGAATTGAGCAGAGATATTGGACGATATGTGTCTAGCGTTTCAGGGTCTTTACCTTTTTTTTGGGATTAGAATAATTGTTGATTTTGTGAATTCTTTCGAGAAACTCGCTCCTTCGATATAGTAATAATTAAATAACTCATCTAGGTTTTTTGCAATATTGTTCTGCAGAATTTTATAGTACTCATTTGGCAGCGCGTCTGGCCCTGCAGCTTTATTACAGGCTATATGCTTAATAGCTTTCTCGACTTCTTCCTGCATTATGGGGGTGTTCAAATCTAACAAATCTTCCCCTAACAGATATGGCAGTTTACAGGATTCCCAAAATGCTCTCTTATTGTCTACATCAGTTGCTGAAGAAGAAAAAATACGTTTATAATGTGTTAAAAATTCAGCACTAATATCGTAAATTTGGGTTAGTCTTTTCGTGTCGCTTTTTATCGCCAAAATTGCCCTGGGACCCTTAGCTATTTTGACTAGATTAGAAAGGCATTTGCCCATTTTACCTCCATGTCTGTAATATTTTGCATTGAATTTTAAAACTTCTCTAGCTGCGTTCTGCTGCAAAAATATTTCCCTCTCCTTCTTTGCTTGCTGATATGCACTCCATCTCTCACTCGACAGCTCTCTTAAATAGGCATTGTATGCATTCACTAATTGATTAGAGAGTTGGGTACTGCGCTCATTATTCTGTTTTTTGAGGTGGCATAGGTATGCTTTTATTTCTCCCCTTAGGACAGCTTTAGACGCTTCCCACAGAATCTCCGGATTCTGCACAGAGTTTTGATTATTGAAAATAAATTCTTTCCATTTTTCATTTAGCAAATTTTTAAATTTAGAATTATTAATAAGATATTTTGGAAAGCTAAATGAGACATACAAAGTTTGTATCATATCAGGTTGCATCTGCAGTAAGATGGGAGCGTGGTCTGAGAGAATAATCGTAGAAAGGGATGCCTTTAATGTCTTGCCCACAAGTTTTTTGTCTGTTAGGAAGTAGTCAATTCGTGAAAGTGTTTTATATGTTTTGGATTCACATGTGTATTCTTTTAGATCAGGATTATGCAATCTCTAAATATCTACTAAATTCAAAGTTTTTTTTAATTTTTTTTATAAGGTTTGTCTCAGCTTTATAGTTTATTTTTTTGTTTTTCTCTTTAACTCTATGTAAACGGTCCAAGGGATATTGAGTTATTAAATTTAGGTCACCTGCAATGATCAAGCCCTCATCTACGTATTTTGTTAATTTTCTAGTTAAGCTACTCCAAAACCCTTTATCTCCGTTAATTGGGGCATATATGTTACAGAGAGTATATTTATAATTAGCTATTACTACCTGTACCACAATAAATCTGCCTTCCTCGTCAATATCCTTATATGTAATATTGTAATCTAGATTTCTATGAAATAATATTGCTACACCCCTTTTTCTTTTGGAGCCTGTAGTGGCCACCACTTCGCCCACCCAACCTGTTTTAAGTTTGTAAGCTTCATTGGCCACTAAGTAGGTTTCCTGAAGGAAAGCAATTTGGGCTTTACTAGAGTTTAAGTGTTTTAGAATAGCTTTGCGCTTAATAGGTGTTGTTATACCACGAACATTCCACGAGAGCAAATTAATGTCCTTTATGTTCTAGAGGAGCGAAAAAACAATATCCTGAATAACACTGACGTTGGGGCATGAGAGCGAGGGACGGTGGGGGGAGAGGCGGGAAGCGGTAAAAGGAGAAGAGGAGGAATGGAAGAAAGAGAATTTTTTTTTTTTTTATTTTAAAACCTTTAAGTTTAATATTTCCAGCATCATTTTACTTCAACCTGTGATATTATCTAGGAAAAGATTAGCCTCAGTTTTATTATTCAAAACATGCCAAACTCCTGGCTTTAATACTTTAATTTTAGCTGGATATAGCAGAAAAGCATTGAAGTCTTTCTCTATTAGTTTTGAACAAAAGGGGGCCATTTCTTTTCTGCGATTAGACGTCTCCAATGAGTAATCTTGGAATATTATTATTTTTTTGTCTTTTAATAACATTGTGGCTTTCTTTTTTCTGTAATGACTCAAAATAGATGACTTGTCTTGGAAATGTAAGAATTTGACAATTATAGGTCTACTCATGATAGTACCATCAGGTCTAGTTTTCTCAGGCCCTGTCCTGTGTATTCTTTCAATCATTATTTTAGCTTGCGAAATGGGTAAGTCTAGTAGCGTTGGCAGTGTTTCATCTATGAACTTATTAAGATCACAAAATTCTTGGGTCTCTGGAACACCTAATATTCTCAGATTATTCCTTCTTGAACTATCTTCAAGATCATTGAGTCTATCTTGTAATCTCTTAATAGTAGTGTCATAATATTTAGAATCTTGTTCTCTTGAGTTTATTCTGTCTTCAATTTCTGAAATTCTAGCCTCAGCTTCGTCTAATCTGTTATTAAACTGTCTAACTTCCAAAGATAAGGCTGCTGCGTCTTGTCTAATCAACTCGAGATGGGGTAACATTGAAGTTGAGAATTGCTCAACCAGCTGTTGAACATCTAGGTTTGTCTGAGTTAAAGATTGCTCTTCTATTATACTGTCTTGTGCTAGCGAGGTATTACTTTTCATTTTTGGTTTATCTTTTTTGGGGGGCATTGTGGGTGATTTATTTTTAGCTGAATAAACAAATTTCTCTATAAAAGTGAGAAAAGGAAATAAAAAAAAAAAAGGCAACAATGTGTGGTAAAAAAGATTGTGAACTGTGCCTTGTGGATTGTTATTATTGTGTCAATAATGTTGTGTGAATGTGAAGGGGAGGAGAAAGAGAAAAAAAAAAGAGAAAAAGCTTGTATTCTACAAAGAAGATCCTCAATAAGAGAAATAACGTGCTGTGAGATCTAGTGAGTGTAAAAGTCGTCTAAAGTAGAGAGTTCTGCGTGGAACCCACTAATGATCTGTCAAAAACAAGAACATACAATATCTTCAATTAATTTAACACCTTGAATTCAGTAAAGTATATTTGTACTTATTAGACTTGCTATTTATTTATGAAAAGATTTCTTTTACATGTCTTAAATAGGTACTCTACTGCAATGAGACAGAAAGCACCACTAACCACCTTTGAACAGTGATTAGTTAGTTATTAATTCAATCACCTTTTACAGAGGATTTTCAAACTCCCCTGTTATTATATTAAACTCAAGTGATTAGCAGGGACTAGCACTTAATATAGTAGTTGCAAATAATACAACTTAATACTTAATATGGGGCCTCTAGAACGGAACAACGGGAATAATGTCTGGTCTCTCTTAGATATAAAACCTATAGATATTAGGTACCTCTTTTGTCCCTTTTTTTTATTATAATTTTTTTTTTAAATGACAATACTTTTTTATAGCGTTGTGGACCCCCAATTGGAGAACATTGCAAGAAAGTTTCATCTATCAATTTTAGACACAAAATGGCCAAAGAGACAGAAAATCCTCGACAATGTTAAAGCAGCTTGAGAGACTAATCTCCTCTAATACCATTCAATATCACATTACACACAAAATAGACCTTTAAAAAAGAAAAGGGACTGTTCTTATTATGTAGATAGATATAACGCCTCTTAATATGCAAGTATCTATAATAGCTATGCTACGTTTTAAGAGAGGTGGTTATACTTATAACAATTTACAGACATCATATACATTGGTTTCTACAGCCTTAAACAATTTAGTGAGCTCCTGAACAGGCACCATTCGGTAAAGTGTTAATGCTGCCCTATACCATAAAGAGCAAGAAAAATACTTGTTACCGACTTTCTGTTATTAAATTGCCGTTATTTTCTATATGACAAGATATTATTAAATTGCAACACACTGGTATCGTATGTTCAATGTGAACCAGGACAATAGACAGAAAGCAGTATTATGTTAGCACTAATACTTGAACCAACATTTGCAGAAAAGTAATAAGTCAAAAACATGGCTGAATAGACAACAGCCAGGCCTCCAACACTTTGGGGCTCTCTCCTTTCCCCTTTTCTTTTCCTAGCCAGGATACTTCCCCCGCCTTTAGGTTTGCTTTACTGGGTTATAACACTCCCTGAGGGGGGACTTATATTGAGGAATTCCACCTCACCCCAATCTTTTAGCACCAGTCCAACATGCTCCGTTGTTCACCTGGGGTTTCCAGGGATAATCAAGGGGTAGCTTCACTCACCCTCTATAGTTCCCAGACTAGATTTAACCAATAGTGCGGGCATAACTGTAAATACAACAAGTTCTGGTATTGTGGTGGTCAAAGTGGGGAGAGAGTTTTACGTTTTCCAAAATAGCTTGCAAGTTGATTTTTTTAAAAGCAACCCTAGCTGACTTTACTGGGTTATGTGTGGCTCAGGGGCGGGACTTAGATCGGCAAAGAGACCCTATTTCCATACGATGTGCCTTACAGACCACAGATTTCTTAAATATATTAAGTGAGATAGTCGGTCTTCACCCTCCCTCCTGAGAACCCAAACTTTATTTAGCTAGTGCTGCGTTGTTATACAAGCAGTTGCTTTTGGTAGGCTTGAAATAAAACACCAACTTCAATCCCCTCGCTCAGATTTGAATAAGTGCGTGGTCTTTTATATACAGGAAGTTGTGAGTGACACCGGGTATTGGTCAAAGTTATATACAAGACGAAAAAACCTTGTCCTTGGCCAGAGGACTGGTAACGGCCAGTGTACATTTACCGGACCAAGCACGGGTTTGTGTGCTTTGAACGACTTCCTCGCCACTTCTTCTTCCTAGCCCGAGTGGCTTTGACTCAGACGAATCCTCTCCGCCAAGAGCTCTCGCAGGCGGTGTGCGACCAGGAGCAGACAGGGGCTGTAGGTCGGTCCCAGTGATCTCCGGCAAAAAAATCAGCTTGACTGTAGTTGCTGTGAAGGGCTAATACGGAGCCCGGGGGTAACAAGCCTATGCAAAAACTAGGCTCAGCGGTCTCAAACGCCGACACGCTGCTCTCGCACACTGGATGCGTACGTCAGGACTGCTGACGTCATGTCCGGACCAGTCAGTTCTCTCCTCATTAATGAAAATAAACTACACTTAGGTACATAAAAGAGATAGTAACTAGTTGATTAAAGATGATTAATGTGCATAAAACACATGCGTTAATAGTTATATTTAATTGTTCCAAATCAATTGATTCATGGCGTTTGATTCATCTCACGTCTGTTTATAATCAATTGAATTGCTGTTTCTTGTATTTGTACAATATATTATGTATGAGATCACACTGCTAGATCAATGAATCATAAACCCATAAACATATTTGTGTTTAGTGAAAATAAAATCAAACTCTCTACTTTCAGACTGGGTAGATGAAAGATTATGGGAGGGTGCATGTAAGCTGTACTGTAATCAGTATGTAAGCTGTACTGTAAGCAGTATGTAAGCTGTACTGTAAGCAGTATGCAAGCTGTACTGTAAGCAGTATGCAAGCTGTACTGCAAGCAGTATGTAAGCTGTACTGTAAGCAGTATGTAATCAGTATGTAAGCTGTACTGTAAGCTGTACTGTAATCAGTATGTAAGCTGTACTGTAATCAGTATGTAAGCAGTATGTAAGCTGTACTGTAAGCAGTATGCAAGCTGTACTGTAAGCAGTATGCAAGCTGTACTGTAAGCAGTATGTAAGCTGTAATGTAAGCAGTATGTAAGCTGTACTGCAAGCAGTATGTAAGCTGTACTGTAATCAGTATGTAAGCTGTACTGTAAGCAGTATGTAATTAGTATGTAAGCTGTACTGTAAGCAGTATGCAAGCTGTACTGTAAGCAGTATGTAAGCTGTAATGTAAGCAGCATGTAAGCTGTACTGCAAGCAGTATGTAAGCTGTACTGTAAGCAGTATGTAATCAGTATGTAAGCTGTACTGTAAGCAGTATGTAAGCTGTACTGTAATCAGTATGTAAGCTGTACTGTAAGCAGTATGTAAGCAGTGTGAAGCTGTACTGTAAGTAGTATGTAAGCTGTACTGTAAGCAGTACTGTAAACAGTATGTAATCAGTATGTAAGCTGTACTGTAAGCAGTACTGTAAACAGTATGTAATCAGTATGTAATCAGTATGTAAGCTGTACTGTAAGCAGTATGTAAGCTGTAGTGTAAGCAGTATGTAAGCTGAACTGTAATCAGTATGTAAGCTGTACTGTAAGCAGTATGTAATCAGTATGTAAGCTGTACTGTAAGCTGTACTGTAAGCAGTATGTAAGCAGTACTGTAAGCTGTACTGTAAGCAGTATGTAAGCTGTACTGTAAGCAGTATGTAAGCTGAACTGTAATCAGTATGTAAACTGTACTGTAAGCAGTATATAAGCTGTACTGTAAGCAGTATATAAGCTGTACTGTAAGCAGTATGTAAGCTGTACTGTAATCAGTATGTAAGCTGTACTGTAATCAGTATGTAATCAGTATGTTAGCTGTACTGTAAGCTGTACTGTAAGCTGTACTGTATGCAGTATGTAAGCAGTGTGTAAGCTGTACTGTAAGCAGTGTGTAAGCTGTACTGTAAGCAGTATGTAAGCTGTAATGTAATCAGTATGTAAGCTGTACTGTAAGCAGTATGTAAGTAGTATGTAAGCTGTACTGTAACTAGTATGTAAGCTGTACTGTAATCAGTATGTAAGCTGTACTGTAAGCAGTATGTAAGCTGTACTGTAAGCTGTATGTAAGCTGTAATGTAAGCTGTAATGTAAGCTGTATGTAAGCAGTATGTAAGCAGTATGTAAGCAGTATGTAAGCAGTATGTAAGCTGTATGTAAGCTGTAATGTAAGCTGTAATGTAAGCTGTACTATAAGCAGTATGTAAGCTGTACTGCAAGCAGTATGTAAGCAGTATGTAAGCTGTAATGTAAGCTGTACTGTAAGCTGTATGTAAGCTGTACTGTAAGCTGTATGTAAGCTGTATGTAAGCAGTATGTAATCAGTTTGTAAGCTGTACGTAAGCTGTAATGTAAGCTGTAATGTAAGCAGTATGTAAGCTGTACTGTAAGCTGTAATGTAAGCAGTATGTAAGCTGTAATGTAAGCAGTATGTAAGCTGTACTGTAAGCTGTATGTAAGCTGTACTGTAAGCTGTATGTAAGCTGTAATGTAAGCAGTATGTAAGCTGTACTGTATGCAGTATGTAAGATGTACTGTAAGCAGTATGTGAGCAGTATGTTAGCTGCACTGTAAGCAGTATGTAAGCTGCACTGTAAGCAGTATGTAAGCTGCACTGTAAGCAGTATGTAAGCTGCACTGTAAGCAGTATATAAGTTGTACTGTAAGCTGTACTGTAAACTGTAATGTAAGTAGTATGTAAGATGTAATGTGAGCAGTATGTGAGCAGTATGTAAGCTGTAATGTGAGCAGTATGTGAGCAGTATGTAAGCTGTAATGTGAGCAGTATGTGAGCAGTATGTAAGCTGTACTGTAAACTGTAATGTAAGCAGTATGCAAGCTGTACCGTAAGCAGTATGTGAGCAGTATGTAAGCTGTACTGTAAGCTATATTGTAAGCAGTATGTAAGCTGTACTGCAAGCTGTACCATAAGCAGTATGTAAGCTGTACTGTAAGCAGTATGTAAGCTGTACTGCAAGCTGTACCGTAAGCAGTATGTAAGCAGTATGTAAGCAGTATATAGGCTGTACTGCAAGCTGTACCGTAAGCAGTATGTAAGCAGTATGTAGGCTGTACTGCAAGCTGTACCATAATCAGTATGTAAGCAGTATGTAAGCTGTACCATATGCAGTATGTAAGCAGTATGTAAGCTGTACTGTAAGCAGTATGTAAGCAGTATGTAGGCTGTACTGCAAGCTGTACTGTAAGCAGTATGTAGGCTGTACTGCAAGCTGTACCGTAAGCAGTATGTGAGCAGTATGTAAGCTGTACTGTACAGAAAGCAGTTCATTCAATGAATAGTTCTAATGTTGACCAACATTTATGTATCATTAGAGGTGTTGGCTTGCTGCCTGGGAGCTCAGTTAGCCAATAACAAAATGTCAGGTTTGGTCCAAATACACTAAATCATCACACTAATTACATAAAGTTAAAGGTCATAATTTCTTTGTTTAATTTTCTGCTTCCAACTGTCTTAAAATGATTTGTTTGCTATCACACAATATCCAATATTCTGCATGATACTCAAATGGACAGGAAACCCTTTTTATGATTCAGATAGAGCATGTCATTTTACACAACATTTTTGTTGAAGTGGCAGTATTGCACTACTGGCAGTGAGCTTAAATCATTGGGTCAGGCAATTACAAGATGCATATATATGTGGAGCAACCAATCAGCAGCTAGCTCACAGTAGTAAATTACTGTTCTGAACCTACCTAGGTATGCTTTTCAGTATTCTCTAGCTTGTAGAGAAATTGCAGTTCAGACTTCACAGGGGCTGATCTCACAGAATAGTAAAAAGAAAAAGGGCAGAACTCTCCAGCAATGTTAGATCTCTCATTTATGTATGTGAAGAAGAGACAAGCCCAGTGCAATATAGCACTGCATGATATGAGAGTTTTGTTACACTTGCTCTTTGTGCTTTGTATTTTATATTATTTTACATTTCAGTGGTATTGCTTTTAAATGGACACTGAACCCACATTTTTTCTTTCGTGATTCAGATAGACCATGCAATTTTAAGCAACTTTCTAATTTACTCCTATTATCATTTTTTCTTCGTTCTCTTGCTATCTTTATTTAAAAAAAAAGGCATCTAAGCTTTTTTTTTAGTTCAGCACCCTGGACAGCACTTTTTTTATTGGTGGATGAATTTATCCACCAATCAGCAAGAACAACCCAGGTTGTTCACCAAAAATAGGCCAGCATCTAAACTTACATTCTTGCATTTCAAATAAAGATACCAAGAAAATGAAGAAAATTTGATAATAGGAGTAAATTAGAAAGGTGCTTAAAATTTCATGCTCTATCTGAATCACAAAAGAAAAAAAATTGAGTTCAGTGTCCCTTTAAGCTTTGCACTTTCTCATTTATATTTTAATACCTTTTACATTTTCATCTAGCAGTGATTTTACAGATTCGGATTATGTTTTGAAAGTTTCTGCATTACTTTAACAAATTAGAATCATACTTTGTACATTTCTCTGTAGCTTTTACAAATCACATTGCACATTGAATTTGCTGTATTGCAAATTAAAACTGACAGTTTCAGAAAGTGGGAGGGACAGGGAAGTTCCCTAGGCTGAATAGGGTGTTCCCAGTGAATGTCTGAAGCTCTCTCACAAGTGTTGTGACATTTTGTAAGCATTTTAAACAAGCTGGTCTGACTGATTTTTCTTGCCACCTGTATGCAGGTGAAGTTTGCTCAAACTTCACAATACACGTATTTTAATAACAGAAAAGTAATATATATTAAAATATAGACAAAAGCAAGTTAAATTGTAGTGAAAACATTTCAGTTTAATTTGTAGTTGATGCAAACAGAGCCTTTATATAAGCCCCAGGTGTCCTCCAGTTACCTTCTCTCTCCCATGTGATATTTATATCCCAGAGAGGTTCATTACTTTCTATGGAAGGCACCTCTCATCTAACTGGGACTTCCAGGTTCCTCCCCTTTTCTTAGAAAATTCAGTGAGTTCAACCTCTGTGAAGTCTGCTCTGTAATCTCTCTCCAAACTAGAGAATGTTTGATTATCTGGCCCATAGAAAGTAATGACGCTCTCTGGGAAACTGACAGTTTTTCAATTTAAATAGAGAAAATACAAAGTGCATTCTAATTTGTAAAAGAAACACTTAAATATACAAAGTATGAGCCTATGCTACACCACTGCAGGCACTCACTGGGATTTATACGGCTAGATTACAAGTTTTGCGTTAGAGGCTATTCGGTGCCAACGAGCAGTTTTGTCTCACTGCTCACTTACATACAGCACTGCTATTACGAGTTTTCTGAAACCCGTTGTTAAAAGGCAAGAAGTGAGCATTGAGCAAAATTTTGCTCATTACCGCACTTCAATACCAGCGCTGCTTAAGTCAGCGGTGAGCTGGTGTAACGTGCTCATGCACGATTTCCCCATAGGAATCAACGGGGAGAGCCGGCTGAAAAAAAGTCTAACACTTGCCAAAAAGCAGCGTAAAACTCCCTAACGCAGCCCCATTGATTCCTATGGGGAAATAAGTTATGTCTACACCTAACACCCTACCATGAGCCCCAAGTCTAAACACCTCTAATCTTACACTTATTAACCCCTAATCTGCCGCCCCCGACATCCCAGACACCTACATTATACTTATTAACCCCTAATCTGCCGCTCCGGACACCGCCGCTAACTACATTATAGTTATGAACACCTAATCTGCTGCCCCCAACATCGCCGACACCTACATTATATTTATATTTATTAACCCCTAATCTGCCGGCCCTAACATCGCCCCCACCTACCTACATTTATTAACCCCTAATCTGCCGCCCCCAACGTCGCCGCCACTATACTAAATGTATTAACCTCTAAACCTAAGTCTAACCCTAACACCCTCTAACTTAAATATAATTACAATAAATCTAAATAAAATTACTATAATTAACTACATTATTCCTATTTAAAACTAAATACTTACCTATAAAATAAACCCTAAGCTAGCTACAATATAACTAATAGTTACATTGTAGCTATCTAAGGGTTTATTTTTATTTTACAGGCAAGTTTGTATTTATTTTAACTAGGTAGAATAGTTATTAAATAGTTGTTAACTATTTAATAGCTACCTAGTTAAAATAAATACAAAAGTACCTGTAAAATAAAACCTAATCTAAGTTACAATTACACCTAACACTACACTATAATTAAATTAATTAACCAAATTATATTCAATTACCTAAATTAAATTAAATTAGCTAAAGTACAAAAAAACAACAACACTAAATTACAACCCCCCCCAACAGTACAACCCACCAACCACACAACCAACCCCCCAAATAAAAACCTATATAAAAAACCTAAGCATACGCTCTCGGCATTTATCAAGGCACCAGCAGTTCTTGTGAACTGCTGGTGCAATACCGCCCCCTGCAGATTCGCTAGCAGGTGGTGTAGATCAACCCGATCGTATTTGATCGGTTGATTTCTGTCCCCCGCCTCAGGGCAGGCCGACAGGTTATGGAGCAGCAGTCTTTATAAATATGCCCCTAATTATATTTGTATATAGTATTTTCAATTATTTGACGAGTCAGGAGAAATGTTAACATTGTGGTCCCATAAAAAAAAAACACATGTGGCAAATCAGTTCCTGGGATGTGGTTGTGCACCTTTGGGGCAAGGTAGAGTGCGAGTTTTCAGTCTGGGGGTGGGGTTTGGGCTTCTCTGGCTCACAGCATTTCTGGATACATTTATGATGTTAATAAAAAGGGGGGCATCAGGAGGGACAAAGGACAGAGCATATAGACCATAACAATTCTGTAAAACGTGCAATAGTTGAGAATAGCTTTTAATTTTATTTCATCAGCTAGCCAGTCATTTTGTGGCTATGCTGTGCTTTACTTCATAATATAAATAAATATATATAATTTTTTCTTTGTAATAGTCTTTTATTGGGGTTATACAACAAAGAAAACAAGTAGTAGAGGACAAATGGCATACATGACCAACAGTAGTTAAAAAAGATAACAGTGAAAAACTATACAATGACTAAATTCATATTCAAGATGACTGTAAAAGAAATGTGTACGACTGACACCCCTTTTTACAATTATTTATATTGAGTGCCTATTTCCCATTCCAATGTTCTTTACATAGCAGTATATGTTCTATTTATTCATAAATACATATTTCTACATATATCTAATGTTTTTTTGGTACAATAGATATATCTTTATATATAGATGATTATATATAGGTATAGATATATAGGAATATCCATTTAAAAATACATAGAACATATTCCCCTATGTGCAGAACATTGAAATGTCAAATATTTACAGTAAATACACAGTAACACTTTATTAAATATAAATATTGCATAACTATATGCTTTAACATGTTTTCATCTACGCCTAGGCTTAAGTTCCTGCCTTTTCAAATAAAGATAGCAAGAGAACAAAGAAAATGTGATAATAGGACTAAATTAGAAAGTTGCTTAAATTTGCTGCTCTATCTAAATAATGAAAGAAAAAATTTGGGGTTCATATCTGTTAAAGTTATAGGAAAAGGGAACAAAAGGATTAAATTGTATTATTTAACATTGTTTATGGAATTCAATTTTGTGTTTTAAAGGGACATAAATGTGCAAAAAAAAGCTCTAATATGTTAGAATATTTTATTATTGCACTATTGCTTGCATAAAACTGTGTATTTAACTCCCTGCAAAGGGATTAAACACATAGGTAAAGTCAACTCCAGAGCAGCAATGCACTGCTGGGAGCTAGCTGAACACATCTGCTTTTCAGTGAAGGATACAAAGAGAACAAAATCAATCTAATAATATATGTATATTTAACAGTTTCTTAAACTCATGCTCCATATCAATCATGAAAGTTTAATTTTGACTTTTGTATCATTTGAAAACCCCTTTAAAAATGATCACAAAACCTTCCCATAAAATGTGTGAGCAATATTGGTCAGTAAAGATTTTTTCAAGGAGATGTCTAACGCTGGTAATATGAAATTGATTTTTCCCAAAGAGCAGCCAGTGATCACAAATTCATTAAAAGTAATTTTAGTGCAAGTTCTATAGCGTAGCATTCTGTGATATTAAACACTCTCATTTTTCTAACACCACAGCATCAATTTTGTCAGATGTTGGCTGTCCTGAAATTGATGTAACTTTAAAGAAACTGCTATTTTCTAACATTAAATGAAGAGAAAATATAAACTGTTCTTAAAAACATGCTCATGAAACCCACACTGGTTTAGAAACACAGTCATTCTTTATATATATTTTATTGTATAAAAGTATATCTGGTACCTATGGGCATTCTGGTGAATGTTGAGTGTGTCCAAATCAGTGATGATCTTCTAACAAAAATGTTATATATTGTGTGCCTTTCTTTTTAGTTTTAAAGGGCTTAAAAATATATTTTTTCCTATTCCATAGTATATACAAACAATTAATGATACATTACTAACATATATCATTAATCCATAAGACAACTGTGTAGTGTGTGTACATAGCAGCCAATTATGTTGCAATTTGCAGTTTGCAGGACAAATTGTGAGCTCAGGTTGACTCTAATCCCTCCAGTTATAACTAAAAATCTGCTCTATGCGCCAGGTCACAAATTTAATTTTTAAAATGTTGCTACTGGTTTATTCATTGCAGGTGCTAATACGGAGCTGGAAATAGGGTATTTACTTTAACAGACATGAAATGAACAAACCAGAACTGACAAGCAGATACTTTATTTTGAAGCTGTTTAATTTTATTCTGAAATGGTTAAAGGGACATGAAACACAACATTTCTCTTTCTTGATTCATATAGAGCATGCGCTCATTTTGGAGCATGCACTTTTAAATAATTTCCCAATTTACTTCTGTTATTAAATGTGCTTTTTTCCTTTATCATTTGTTGAAGGAGCAGCAATCCACTACTGAGAGCTAGCTGAGCACATCGGGTGAGCCAATGACATGAGACATGTATGTGCAGCTACTACTCAGCAGCTAGCTTCCAGTAGTGCATTGCTGCTTGTGAGCCTGCCAGTACCTAGGTATGATTTTTAACAAAGGATACAAAGAGAGCAAAGCAAATAAGAAAAAGCAGTAAATTGGATAGTTGTTTAAAGTTGCATGTTCTATCTGAATCATAAAAGTGTAACTTTTTCTTTACTGTGCCATCAAAATAAACAATTGGTGCTCTTGCAAATGGATAACATTCTGGCAAAATTGCTGCCATATAGTGCTCCCGAAATGGGCCGGCTCCTAAACAAATGTCCCTTCTTTTCAACAAAAGATACCAAGAGAATAAAGAAAAATTGATAATAGAAGTAAATTAGAAAGTTGTTTAAAATCTCATGTTCTATCTGAAGACTTTGGGTTTCATGTCCCTTTAATTTTGGCTTACTATTTTTAAAGCATAACCTCACAAAATTACAAAAAAATATTGTACTGTAAAATTTACATTTGAGCAAAGTAAGCGTCTAAATGTGCGCATCAAACTGATTGACTTAGGTATCATCAAGCGCAGAGATTTACATTCCAACAAGCTTCTGGTTTAATCCGTACTAAAAATATGACTTCTATTTATACAGTGCACAGATTTTCTGCTGCTTAAAGCTGGTTTGACAGTGTACCGAGTGCATCTTAATAAGACCAAGATTACAGATTAATACATTTTTTTTCTGAATGTATTTAAAAAATATGATTTCATCATTTGCAGGTTGCAGAAATGCACGGAGAACTCATGGAATTTAACGAGAGACTGCACCGAACGCTTATTGCCAAAGAAATTCTTGTGTCCCAAATGAGGCAGGAACTTATTGATCTACGCGGACCGGTAAGTATAGATTTATATGTGAAATTTATTTACCGATCTTACACAAACATTTTATAAAATAATTTTGTTTTCAGTGTAAGAAAAAAATGGACTGGCTTGTGCCAATTAAAGTCCAAATGAAATCATGATTCAGATAGACCACGCCACTGAAGCCAGACAACACTTGGATTAAAGCAGGGATGTCCAAACTTTGCTCTCCAGAGGTTTTGGAACTACATTTCCCATGATGCTCAGCTAGATAAAATGCTGGCTGAGCATCATCGGAAATGTAGTTCCAAAACCTCTGGAGAGCAAAGTTTGGACACCCCTGGATTAAAGGGACACAAAAAGCAGGAATTTAAGCGTAGGAGCCGGACCATTTTTTTGGCTCAGCACATGGGTAGTATTTGCTGATTGGTGTTTAAATGTAGCCACCAATCAGCAAGTGCTACCCAGGTGCTGAACCAAAAATGGTCTGGCTCCTTTGCTTACATTCCTGCTTTTTCAAATAAAGATAGCAAGAGAATGAAGAAAAATTGATAATAGGAGTAAATTAGAAAGTTGCTTAAAATTGCTGCTCTATCTGAATCATGAAAGAAAAAAAAAAAGGGTTTTGTATAAGAAAATAATTAATATAGAAACATAGAATTTGACGGTAGATAAGAACCAACAAGGCCCATCAAGTCTACCCATATTACACGTTACTTTTTTCTTAGAATAGCGTTATGCCTGCCCCAGGCATTCTTTATTATTTTACAGTCTTTGTGTTTACTTCCTTTATTGGAAGTTTATTCCATGAACCCACAACCCTTCCTGTAAATAAATGTTTCCTCACATTTCTCCTAATTCTGATACTCTCTAATTTAAGATTATGACCCAATGTCTTTTTTGGGGGGGAAAGGCTTTTAGCTTCCACTTTATTAAGTCTCTTTATATATTTGAAAGTTTCTATCATGTCACCTCTTTCCCTTCGCTCAACTTCACATATTTATG
Organism: Bombina bombina; assembly: GCF_027579735.1. Classification (NCBI taxonomy): domain Eukaryota; kingdom Metazoa; phylum Chordata; class Amphibia; order Anura; family Bombinatoridae; genus Bombina; species Bombina bombina. Next base: position 173,803,519 of record NC_069509.1, read on the forward strand.
TCATACAGTCTTTCTTTGTACGTTTTATATTTTAGACCATGTACCATTTAGTAGTCTCCTTTGGACAGTTTCTAGTTTATTTATATCTTTCTGAAGATGTGGTCAGAACACCACTAGTAACTGACCCCTCATTTGAATGTACTCCATTAACTGAAAACTTCTGCCTTCTATCCTTGAGCCAGCATGCTACCCACTTAACAATCTTAGCATCTACTTCAAGGCAATACATTTTGTGAATAAGTTTGTTGTGTGAGACAGTGTCAAATGCTTTGCTAAAATCTAGATATGCAATATTTACGGCTGCTCCCTGGTTTATTAATTTAGTTATATGGTCAAAGAAATCAATTAGATTAGTCTGACTGACATGATCGTCCGGCAGTGAAACCATGCTGTCCTTTGTCTTCTATGTTGTTTGTCTGAAGGTAAGACACAAGTCTATCCTTTAAAAGAGATTCCATAAATTTCCCTAAAATTGAGGTCAAACTGACTGGCATATAGTTAGCAGAATCTTCCCTACTACCATTTTTATGAAGAGCGGCTAAATTGAAAATTCCAGTATTTTGGAACATATACAGAGATAGAATGCTGGTGTATGTGGCAGTAATTTGTTAAAAACTGAAATTTGGTGTGAATCTGGGCCAAGTGTAACAAAAGTGGTGACATAAGTCCCAGTAAAACTTCCACATGCCCATTGAAGGGACAGTAAAGTCAGAACTGACAAGGCAATCACAGAGGTAAAAAGTGTATTAATATAACCTCGTTGGTTATGCAAAACTGGGGAATGGGTAATAAAGGGATTAGCTATATTTTTATACAATAACAATTCTGGAGTAGACTGTCCCTTTAACTTTGTTTCATTAAGTAGTAAGTATGCTGAATAAACTTAAAGGGACAGTCTATTCCAGAATTTTTATTGTTTATTTCATTTTTTACCTCTTTGATTATCTTGTATCTAAGCCTCTGCAGACAGCCCCCTTATTTCAGTTCTTTTGACAGACTTACATTTTATCCAATCAGTGCTGACTCATAAATAACTCTACTGGAGTGATCACAATGTGATCTATATGGCACACTTGAACTAGAGCTGTGTAGCTGTGAAAAGCTGTCAAAAATGCACTGAGATAAGAGGCGGCCTTCAAGGGCTTAGAAATTAGCATATGAGTCTACCTAGGTTTAGCTTTCAACAAAGAATACTAAGAAGAAAGCAAATTTGATGATAAAAGTAAATTGGAAAGTTGTTTAAAGCTGCATTCCCTATCTGAATTATGAAGGTTTAATTTAACTAGACTGTCCCTTTTATATAAGGTTTATTAAAAAGCAAGAAGCATTTTCTGACTAATCCGGTAACTACAGCACTGATAGGACAGGATTTATTAACAGCAACAGGGTATACAGGCATTTACATTTTGCATTGAGCTTATCTCCATAGCAAGGGATGTTTAGGGCTGTAGTCACCCTAATAGTAGTGAGGGGAAAAAAGACATGGGCTAATGGGCAGCAACACTTTGCTTATGAGTCCAAAACGTATTCCTGGAAAAGTGTTTTTCTTTTTTCTCTGCATTGTTTGTGTTTCATAATGGACTGACATTAAGGTCAGAGTCAGATTTAAATATCTTTCCCAACATTTCTTGGAGGATGTCCAGGACAGGGAAGTTAGGGGGACTTTAATAGGGGTGGGACCCTTGCAGGAGGGGCAAGAAAGTGGGGTATGCTGAAGGCAATGTATAAGGACTTGGTATGTTGACTGGAACTCAGATTGCAGAGAAGGTTTACTCTTGCAGTTGCCACTCAATATAAGGATCACTAGGGGTCACAATTCCAAACACGAGTGAGCCAAGGAACGGGGGGCTGAGATAGCAACGTCAGTACCCAGGCTACTGTCAGGCACCGGAACAGACAGCAGATAAAATTAAGATGCAGTTAGAGGAGTCAGTAGTCAGGTTATGGTCATGTACTGGAACATAAAGGTAGCGGAGGCAGTAGCCAGACTATGGTCAGGCACCGGAACAGACAGCAGATAAAAGTAACAGGCAGGTAGTGGACTCAAAAATGGACCAGGCTATGGTCAGGTACCGTAACAGACATTAGATTCCACGAGAAGATGTTGGTGGTCCGTGACACCATCAAGCAGGAATTAATCTCCTCTGACGGTGTCACCCCCGTCGTGATGCAACTCCTTACAGTGCCTGGCTGGACATCAGTGAAAACCGACTGAGGACGAGTTAAATTACAATCTCCCTACGCACGTTGCGTAGTACTGCACAACTTGCGTAGCTAGATTGTACTTTTAACTCCTCCTGTCTGGCGCGTTGCTCAGAGGAATATGCTTCTATTCTAAAGCCAGCAGAGGTTGGTATAGTCTTGGCTTGAAATAGTGGAATTATAGTATATATAAAAAAAAAAAATCTTAAAAAAAATTTTCTCTCTTATATTTCATTTATTTTCTTCCCTTTACCTGTCTCTTTGTAGTAGTTTTCCTAATTCCTTCAGATGGACTTACATCACTGTTTGTCTTCCTCCCCTCCATCTTCTTTTTTTTTAAATTAAAAATGAATTATTTTTCATTCTAATAATGTTTCCACGCACAAAGCCATTCCACCTGAATTCCAGTAATTCCTCTCCAGCAGATCAGCCATATCCCACCAGTATTATAGTAATTGCCAGTAACATCAGTCGTGGTTAGCTCACATCCATATTAAGAGCTTTCGGATATAAACTTAATTTATGACTCCAATGTCTGTCCATGATCATAAGTAGTTTTGAATAATTCCTAACTGGGGAGGTAACTTGGCAGTCTTGTGGTCCTTTTAAACATAATAATTTTTTTTACCAATTTCTGCCTCTCTGTTTCCAGCTCAAAAGTTGGCACTTACCCTTCATCAGTCAGGTGAAGAATTCTCTCAGTTCTGTCATTCAGTTAGTTAATTCCAAAAAAATAATTCTTTAAAATGTTTAAATACATACATAATGTATGGTTATACTAGTTATGTGCAGTATGTGTGTGTATATAATTATATATATATATATATATATATATATATATATATATATATATACATACATACACACAAATTATAGAGGTTTGTACCTTTAAAAAAAAAAAAATCATGTTAGTGGTCCACGGGATTTAAAATTGTGAGTTTAGTGGTCCCTGAGGTCCGTAAAGGTGGGCGACCCCTGGATTAAAGAAACAGGCAGATAGCAGACTCAGTAGCCGGTCTATGGTCAGGTACCATAACACACATCATATAAAAGGAACAGGCAGGTAGCAGACTCAGTATCCAGGCTATGGTCAGGTACCGTAACACACATCATATAAAAGGAACAAGCAGGTAGCAGACTCAGTAGTCAGGCTATGGTCCGATACCGTAACACACATCATATAAAAGGAACAGGGATGTAGTGGACTCAGTAGCCAGGCTATGGTCCGGTACCGTAACAGACAGCAGATAAAAGGAACAGGCAGTATTCAAGTTGAGGTCACACAGGAATCCAAATAACGAAAAGTACAGGAAACAGAAACTCAGGAACACCAGGTAGCTGCTATAGAGATCCAGAATAACCAAGCACCAACTGACAGAAACTGCAGGCTTATAAAGGGTGCTGATTGGGTGATCAGCTCCAGCTTGTCAATAAAGGGCACAATCACATATGCGCCGTCGCCCACAAAAGCCAGTGTCACCACTTTTTAGTTGGGTATTGCTATCACATATATGGCGCCGCATATATTTCAACTGTCGCCCACTAATTTTACTCCCATAAACTAACATAGAATCGCGTTGCAAGTCGGTATCACATATTCAGTGCAAGGACGGCGAAAATTGAGAAATTTTACTACATTTTCACCTCGCCACACATAGGCAGGCGCAGCAAGCCTTGCACTGAATATATGAGCACCGTAACTCCCTGGAAGTTCTAACTTACACCTAACGCATGCGCAATATCTACCTGTCAACCATCATCCCCCCACCGCAATAACTAATAAAATATATTAACCCCTAATCCACCAACCACCACATCGCAGCCTACATAATAAATTTATTAACCCCTAATTCACCATTCACCCACATCACAAATCTACCTAATAAATGTATTAACCCCTAATCTGCCATCCTCCCACATCGCAAAGTAACTAATTAAACCCCCACTCCCCCACAATGCATTAAACCTAATTACGCTATTAAACTCTAAACCGCCAACCCTGCACATCACAAAAAACCTAATTAAACTACTAACTTCTAAACCGCCAACCCCCCACAACGCAAATAACTAATTTAATTACTTAGCCCCCTAACCTAACACCCCCAAAATTAACCCCAATTACATTAAATAAAAAAATACTGTTACAATTAAAATTAAAAAAACTAGCATTACTTTAATAAAACAAACAAACCTAAGATTAAATTAATCTAAAATGACAAAAAATAAAAAGTCTTAACATTACAGAAAAAAATAAACCAAATTATCAAAAATAAAAAAATTAAACCTAATCTAATACCCCTATGAAAATAAAAAATCCTCCCCAGAATAAAAACACCCCCTAATCTAAACTAAACTACCAATAGCCCTTAAAAGGTCCTTTTGTAGGGCATTATCCTAAGTTAAACAGCTCTTTTACATTTAAAAAATACTAAGACCAACCCCCCCTAAAAAAAAAAAAAAAACCTAATACTAAAAAAACTTAAACTACCATTGCCCTTAAAAGGGGAATCAGCTCTTTTACAGCCCAAAGAAACCCTAATCTAAAAAAAAAAGCCTAAATCTAAGCCCCAAATAGGTACTCACCGCTCCTGAAATCTGGCAGAGAAGGTCTTCTTCCATGCGGTGATGATCTTCTTCCAGGCAGCGATATCTTCTTCGATCGCGGGGACCTCTTCTATCTTCAGGACTAAGGTGGAGCGAAGGTGACCGCAGAGCCATCCAGCATAGAGGATCCTCTTCGAACGATCACCGCCACACACTGGGGATTGAATGCAAGGTACCCGTTTAAAAATTACATTTTCAAATCAGCCAAAAGGATGAGAGCTACAGAAATCCTATTGGCTGATTTGAACAGCTAATAGGATTTCAGTAGCTCTCATCCTATTCACTGATTTGAAAATGTCAGCAAATAGGAATGCAAGGTACCCCATTTTTAAACGGGTACCTTACATTCAATCCTCAGTGTGCGGCGGTGATCGTACAAAGAGGATCCTCCACGCTGGATGGCTCCCCGGTCGGCGTTCTTGCTCCGCGGTCACCTCCGCTCCGCTTCTCCGTGGTCCTAGATTAAAATAGAAGAGGTCCCCGCGATGTAGGTGAATGGCGGATTAGGGGTTAATAGTTTAATTAGGTATATTGAATTGTGGGAGGGGGTTGGCGGTTTAGGGGTTAATCATTTTATTATTATTTGCGATGTGGGGTTATGGCGGATATAGCGGTTTTGATGTGTCCGGTTTATTTTTGGGAGGCGGGTTAGACTTTTACGGGAGATTTAATTTTTTTTTCTTATGCGCCGTCAGTTTCTAAACTGCCATAAGTTACTGGCGACTCCAGAAATGTGTATTTACTCACATATCTGGACATCGCTAGTTTATTTGATTTACGGCAGTTTATGAACTGCCGGCAGGGTTTAAGTGATTCCTCAATGTACGAGTTGAAAAATGTAATTTTGCCCCTGTAAGTACAAGAACCTAGATGAACTTCAGTTAAAACATCATCCAGAGCAAGTAAAGAATTCAGATAGGGCTTATGACATGTGCTGATATACTGTAGGTGATTTCTTTAAATAGGGCTTAGGACGTGTGCTGATATACTGTAGGTGATTTCTTCAGATAGGGCTTGGGATGTGTGCTGATATACTGTAAGTGATTTCTTCAGATAGGGCTTGGGACGTGAGCTGATATACTGTATGTGATTTCTTCAGATAGGGCATGGGACGTGAGCTGATATACTGTAGGGGATTTCTTCAGATAGGGCTTGGGACGTGTGCTGATATACTGTAGGTGATTTCTTCAAATAGGGCTTGGGACGTGAGCTGATATACTGTAGGTGATTTCTTCAGATAGGGCTTGGGACGTGAGCTGATATACTGTAGGTGATTTCTTCAGATAGGGCTTGGGAGGTGAGCTGATATACTGTAGGTGATTTCCTCAGATAGGGCTTGGGACATGTCCTGATATACTGTAGGTGATTTCTTCAGATAGGGCTTGGGACGTGTGCTGATATACTGTAGGTGATTTCTTCAGATAGGGCTTGGGACGTGAGCTGATATACTGTAGGTGATTTCTTCAGATAGGGCTTGGGACGTGAGCTGATATACTGTAGGCGATTTCTTCGGATAGGGCTTGGGTCGTGAGCTTATATACTGTAGGTGATTTCTTCAGATAGGGCTTGGGACGTGAGCTGATATACTATAGGTGATTTCTTCAGATAGGGCTTGGGAGGTGAGCTGATATACTGTAGGTGATTTCTTCAGATAGGGCTTGGGACAAGAGCTGATATACTGTAGGTGATTTCTTCGGATAGGGCTTGGGACGTGTGCTGATATACTGTAGGTGATTTCTTCGGATAGGGCTTGGGACGTGTGCTGATATACTGTAGGTGATTTCTTCAGATAGGGCTTGGGACGTGTGCTGATATACTGTAGGTGATTTCTTCAGATAGGGCTTGGGACAAGAGCTGATATACTGTAGGTGATTTCTTCAGATAGGGCTTGGGACGTGTGCTGATATACTGTAGGTGATTTCTTCAGATAGGGCTTGGGACAAGAGCTGATATACTGTAGGTGATTTCTTCAGATAGGGATTGGGACGTGTGCTGATATACTGTAGGTGATTTCTTCAGATAGGGCTTGGGACGTGAGCTGATATACTGTAGGTGATTTCTTCAGATAGGGCTTGGGACGTGAGCTGATATACTGTAGGTGATTTCTTCAGATAGGGCTTGGGAGGTGAGCTGATATACTGTAGGTGATTTCCTCAGATAGGGCTTGGGACATGTGCTGATATACTGTAGGTGATTTCTTCAGATAGGGCTTGGGACGTGTGCTGATATACTGTAGGTGATTTCTTCAGATAGGGCTTGGGACGTGTGCTGATATACTGTAGGTGATTTCTTCAGATAGGGCTTGGGACAAGAGCTGATATACTGTAGGTGATTTCTTCAGATAGGGCTTGGGACGTGTGCTGATATACTGTAGGTGATTTCTTCAGATTGGGGTTGGGAGGTGAGCTGATATACTGTAGGTGATTTCTTCAGATAGGGATTGGGACGTGTGCTGATATACTGTAGGTGATTTCTTCAGATAGGGCTTGGGACGTGAGCTGATATACTGTAGGTGATTTCTTCAGATAGGGCTTGGGACGTGAGCTGATATACTGTAGGTGATTTCTTCAGATAGGGCTTGGGAGGTGAGCTGATATACTGTAGGTGATTTCCTCAGATAGGGCTTGGGACATGTGCTGATATACTGTAGGTGATTTCTTCAGATAGGGCTTGGGACGTGTGCTGATATACTGTAGGTGATTTCTTCAGATAGGGCTTGGGACGTGAGCTGATATACTGTAGGTGATTTCTTCAGATAGGGCTTGGGACGTGAGCTGATATACTGTAGGTGATTTCTTCGGATAGGGCTTGGGCCGTGAGCTTATATACTGTAGGTGATTTCTTCGGATAGGGCTTGGGACGTGAGCTGATATACTGTAGGTGATTTCTTCAGATAGGGCTTGGGACGTGTGCTGATATACTGTAGGTGATTTCTTCAGATAGGGCTTGGGATGTGTGCTGATATACTGTAGGTGATTTCTTCAGATAGGGCTTGGGACGTGAGCTGATATACTGTAGGTGATTTCTTCAGATAGGGCATGGGACGTGAGCTGATATACTGTAGGGGATTTCTTCAGATAGGGCTTGGGACGTGTGCTGATATACTGTAGGTGATTTCTTCAAATAGGGCTTGGGACGTGAGCTGATATACTGTAGGTAATTTCTTCAGATAGGGCTTGGGACGTGAGCTGATATACTGTAGGTGATTTCTTCAGATAGGGATTGGGAGGTGAGCTGATATACTGTAGGTGATTTCCTCAGATAGGGCTTGGGACATGTGCTGATATACTGTAGGTGATTTCTTCAGATAGGGCTTGGGACGTGTGCTGATATACTGTAGGTGATTTCTTCAGATAGGGCTTGGGACGTGAGCTGATATACTGTAGGTGATTTCCTCAGATAGGGCTTGGGACGTGAGCTGATATACTGTAGGTGATTTCCTCAGATAGGGCTTGGGACGTGTGCTGATATACTGTAGGTGATTTCTTCAGATAGGGTTTGGGACAAGAGCTGATATACTGTAGGTGATTTCTTCAGATAGGGCTTGGGACGTGTGCTGATATACTGTAGGTGATTTCTTCAGATAGGGCTTGGGACGTGAGCTGATATACTGTAGGTGATTTCCTCAGATAGGGCTTGGGACGTGAGCTGATATACTGTAGGTGATTTCCTCAGATAGGGCTTGGGACGTGTGCTGATATACTGTAGGTGATTTCTTCAGATAGGGCTTGGGACAAGAGCTGATATACTGTAGGTGATTTCTTCAGATAGGGCTTGGGACGTGTGCTGATATACTGTAGGTGATTTCTTCAGATAGGGCTTGGGAGGTGAGCTGATATACTGTAGGTGATTTCTTCAGATAGGGATTGGGACGTGTGCTGATATACTGTAGGTGATTTCTTCAGATAGGGCTTGGGACGTGAGCTGATATACTGTAGGTGATTTCTTCAGATAGGGCTTGGGACGTGAGCTGATATACTGTAGGTGATTTCTTCAGATAGGGCTTGGGACGTGAGCTGATATACTGTAGGTGATTTCTTCAGATAGGGCTTGGGAGGTGAGCTGATATACTGTAGGTGATTTCCTCAGATAGGGCTTGGGACATGTGCTGATATACTGTAGGTGATTTCTTCAGATAGGGCTTGGGACGTGTGCTGATATACTGTAGGTGATTTCTTCAGATAGGGCTTGGGACGTGAGCTGATATACTGTAGGTGATTTCTTCAGATAGGGCTTGGGACGTGAGCTGATATACTGTAGGTGATTTCTTCGGATAGGGCTTGGGTCGTGAGCTTATATACTGTAGGTGATTTCTTCGGATAGGGCTTGGGACGTGAGCTGATATACTGTAGGTGATTTCTTCAGATAGGGCTTGGGAGGTGAGCTGATATACTGTAGGTGATTTCTTCGAATAGGGCTTGGGACGTGTGCTGATATACTGTTGGTGATTTCTTCGGATAGGGCTTGGGACGTGTGCTGATATACTGTAGGTGATTTCTTCGGATAGGGCTTGGGACGTGAGCTGATATACTGTAGGTGATTTCTTCAGATAGGGCTTGGGACGTGAGCTGATATACTGTAGGTGATTTCCTCAGATAGGGCTTGGGACATGAGCTGATATACTGTAGGTGATTTCTTCAGATAGGGCTTGGGACGTGAGCTGATATACTGTAGGTGATTTCTTCAGATAGGGCTTGGGACGTGTGCTGATATACTGTAGGTGATTTCTTCAGATAGGGCTTGGGACGTGAGCTGATATACTGTAGGTGATTTCTTCAGATAGGGCTTGGGACGTGTGCTGATATACTGTAGGTGATTTCTTCAGATAGGGCTTGGGACGTGTGCTGATATACTGTAGGTGATTTCTTCAGATAGGGCTTGGGACATGTGCTGATATACTGTAGGTGATTTCTTCAGATATGGCTTGGGACATGAGCTGATATACTGTAGGTGATTTCCTCAGATAGGGCTTGGGACATGTGCTGATATACTGTAGGTGATTTCTTCAGATAGGGCTTGGGACGTGTGCTGATATACTGTAGGTGATTTCTTCAGATAGGGCTTGGGACGTGTGCTGATATACTGTAGGTGATTTCTTCAGATAGGGCTTGGGACGTGAGCTGATATACTGTAGGCGATTTCCTCAGATAGGGCTTGGGACATGTGCTGATATACTGTAGGTGATTTCTTCAGATAGGGCTTGGGACGTGAGCTGATATACTGTAGGTGATTTCTTCGGATAGGGCTTGGGTCGTGAGCCGATATACTGTAGGTGATTTCTTCAGATAGGGCTTGGGACGTGTGCTTATATACTGTAGGTGATTTCTTCAGATAGGGCTTGGGACGTGGGCTGATATACTGTAGGGGATTTCTTCAGATAGGGCTTGGGAGGTGAGCTGATATACTGTAGGTGATTTCCTCAGATAGGGCTTGGGACGTGTGCTGATATACTGTAGGTGATTTCTTCGGATAGGGCTTGGGACGTGTGCTGATATACTGTAGGTGATTTCTTCGGATAGGGCTTGGGACGTGTGCTGATATACTGTAGGTGATTTCTTCGGATAGGGCTTGGTACGTGTGCTGATATACTGTAGGTGATTTCTTCGGATAAGGCTTGGGACGTGTGCTGATATACTGTAGGTGATTTCTTCAGATAGGGCTTGGGACGAGAGCTGATATACTGTAGGTGATTTCTTCAGATAGGGCTTGGGACGTGTGCTGATATAGTGTAGGTGATTTCTTCAGATAGGGCTTGGGAGGTGAGCTGATATACTGTAGGTGATTTCTTCAGATAGGGCTTGGGACGTGTGCTGATATACTGTAGGTGATTTCTTCAGATAGGGCTTGGGACGTGAGCTGATATACTGTAGGTGATTTCTTCAGATAGGGCTTGGGACGTGTGCTGATATACTGTAGGTGATTTCTTCAGATAGGGCTTGGGACGTGTGCTGATATACTGTAGGTGATTTCTTCAGATAGGGCTTGGGTCGTGAGCTGATATACTGTAGGTGATTTCTTCAGATAGGGCTTGGGACGTGTGCTGATATACTGTAGGTGATTTCTTCAGATAGGGCTTGGGACGTGAGCTGATATACTGTAGGTGATTTCTTCAGATAGGGCTTGGGAGGTGAGCTGATATACTGTAGGTGATTTCTTCAGATAGGGCTTGGGTCGTGAGCTGATATACTGTAGGTGATTTCTTCAGATAGGGCTTGGGTCGTGAGCTGATATACTGTAGGTGATTTCTTCAGATAGGGCTTGGGAGGTGTGCTGATATACTGTAGGTGAATTCTTCAGATAGGGCTTGGGACGTGAGCTGATATACTGTAGGTGATTTCTTCAGATAGGGCTTGGGACGTGAGCTGATATACTGTAGGTGATTTATTCAGATAGGGCTTGGGACGTGAGCTGATATACTATAGGTGATTTCTTCAGATAGGGCTTGGGAGGTGAGCTGATAAACTGTAGGTGATTTCTTCGGATAGGGCTTGGGACGTGTGCTGATATACTGTAGGTGATTTCTTCGGATAGGGCTTGGGACGTGTGCTGATATACTGTAGGTGATTTCTTCAGATAGGGCTTGGGACGTGTGCTGATATACTGTAGGTGATTTCTTCAGATAGGGCTTGGGACAAGAGCTGATATACTGTAGGTGATTTCTTCAGATAGGGCTTGGGACGTGTGCTGATATACTGTAGGTGATTTCTTCAGATAGGGCTTGGGACAAGAGCTGATATACTGTAGGTGATTTCTTCAGATAGGGATTGGGACGTGTGCTGATATACTGTAGGTGATTTCTTCAGATAGGGCTTGGGACGTGAGCTGATATACTGTAGGTGATTTCTTCAGATAGGGCTTGGGAGGTGAGCTGATATACTGTAGGTGATTTCCTCAGATAGGGCTTGGGACATGTGCTGATATACTGTAGGTGATTTCTTCAGATAGGGCTTGGGACGTGTGCTGATATACTGTAGGTGATTTCTTCAGATAGGGCTTGGGACGTGTGCTGATATACTGTAGGTGATTTCTTCAGATAGGGCTTGGGACAAGAGCTGATATACTGTAGGTGATTTCTTCAGATAGGGCTTGGGACGTGTGCTGATATACTGTAGGTGATTTCTTCAGATTGGGGTTGGGAGGTGAGCTGATATACTGTAGGTGATTTCTTCAGATAGGGATTGGGACGTGTGCTGATATACTGTAGGTGATTTCTTCAGATAGGGCTTGGGACGTGAGCTGATATACTGTAGGTGATTTCTTCAGATAGGGCTTGGGACGTGAGCTGATATACTGTAGGTGATTTCTTCAGATAGGGCTTGGGAGGTGAGCTGATATACTGTAGGTGATTTCCTCAGATAGGGCTTGGGACATGTGCTGATATACTGTAGGTGATTTCTTCAGATAGGGCTTGGGACGTGTGCTGATATACTGTAGGTGATTTCTTCAGATAGGGCTTGGGACGTGAGCTGATATACTGTAGGTGATTTCTTCAGATAGGGCTTGGGACGTGAGCTGATATACTGTAGGTGATTTCTTCGGATAGGGCTTGGGTCGTGAGCTTATATACTGTAGGTGATTTCTTCGGATAGGGCTTGGGACGTGAGCTGATATACTGTAGGTGATTTCTTCAGATAGGGCTTGGGACGTGTGCTGATATACTGTAGGTGATTTCTTCAGATAGGGCTTGGGATGTGTGCTGATATACTGTAGGTGATTTCTTCAGATAGGGCTTGGGACGTGAGCTGATATACTGTAGGTGATTTCTTCAGATAGGGCATGGGACGTGAGCTGATATACTGTAGGGGATTTCTTCAGATAGGGCTTGGGACGTGTGCTGATATACTGTAGGTGATTTCTTCAAATAGGGCTTGGGACGTGAGCTGATATACTGTAGGTAATTTCTTAAGATAGGGCTTGGGACGTGAGCTGATATACTGTAGGTGATTTCTTCAGATAGGGCTTGGGAGGTGAGCTGATATACTGTAGGTGATTTCCTCAGATAGGGCTTGGGACATGTGCTGATATACTGTAGGTGATTTCTTCAGATAGGGCTTGGGATGTGTGCTGATATACTGTAGGTGATTTCTTCAGATAGGGCTTGGGACGTGAGCTGATATACTGTAGGTGATTTCCTCAGATAGGGCTTGGGACGTGAGCTGATATACTGTAGGTGATTTCCTCAGATAGGGCTTGGGACGTGTGCTGATATACTGTAGGTGATTTCTTCAGATAGGGTTTGGGACAAGAGCTGATATACTGTAGGTGATTTCTTCAGATAGGGCTTGGGACGTGTGCTGATATACTGTAGGTGATTTCTTCAGATAGGGCTTGGGACGTGAGCTGATATACTGTAGGTGATTTCCTCAGATAGGGCTTGGGACGTGAGCTGATATACTGTAGGTGATTTCCTCAGATAGGGCTTGGGACATGAGCTGATATACTGTAGGTGATTTCTTCAGATAGGGCTTGGGACGTGAGCTGATATACTGTAGGTGATTTCTTCAGATAGGGCTTGGGACGTGTGCTGATATACTGTAGGTGATTTCTTCAGATAGGGCTTGGGACGTGAGCTGATATACTGTAGGTGATTTCTTCAGATAGGGCTTGGGACGTGTGCTGATATACTGTAGGTGATTTCTTCAGATAGGGCTTGGGACGTGTGCTGATATACTGTAGGTGATTTCTTCAGATAGGGCTTGGGACATGTGCTGATATACTGTAGGTGATTTCTTCAGATATGGCTTGGGACGTGAGCTGATATACTGTAGGTGATTTCCTCAGATAGGGCTTGGGACATGTGCTGATATACTGTAGGTGATTTCTTCAGATAGGGCTTGGGACGTGTGCTGATATACTGTAGGTGATTTCTTCAGATAGGGCTTGGGACGTGTGCTGATATACTGTAGGTGATTTCTTCAGATAGGGCTTGGGACGTGAGCTGATATACTGTAGGCGATTTCCTCAGATAGGGCTTGGGACATGTGCTGATATACTGTAGGTGATTTCTTCAGATAGGGCTTGGGACGTGAGCTGATATACTGTAGGTGATTTCTTCAGATAGGGCTTGGGACGTGAGCTGATATACTGTAGGTGATTTCTTCGGATAGGGCTTGGGTCGTGAGCTTATATACTGTAGGTGATTTCTTCGGATAGGGCTTGGGACGTGAGCTGATATACTGTAGGTGATTTCTTCAGATAGGGCTTGGGAGGTGAGCTGATATACTGTAGGTGATTTCTTCGAATAGGGCTTGGGACGTGTGCTGATATACTGTAGGTGATTTCTTCGGATAGGGCTTGGGACGTGTGCTGATATACTGTAGGTGATTTCTTCGGATAGGGCTTGGGACGTGAGCTGATATACTGTAGGTGATTTCTTCAGATAGGGCTTGGGACGTGTGCTGATATACTGTAGGTGATTTCTTCGGATAGGGCTTGGGACGTGTGCTGATATACTGTAGGTGATTTCTTCGGATAGGGCTTGGGACATGAGCTGATATACTGTAGGTGATTTCTTCAGATAGGGCTTGGGACGTGAGCTGATATACTGTAGGTGATTTCTTCAGATAGGGCTTGGGACGTGTGCTGATATACTGTAGGTGATTTCTTCAGATAGGGCTTGGGATGTGAGCTGATATACTGTAGGTGATTTCTTCAGATAGGGCTTGGGACGTGTGCTGATATACTGTAGGTGATTTCTTCAGATAGGGCTTGGGACGTGTGCTGATATACTGTAGGTGATTTCTTCAGATAGGGCTTGGGACATGTGCTGATATACTGTAGGTGATTTCTTCAGATATGGCTTGGGACGTGAGCTGATATACTGTAGGTGATTTCCTCAGATAGGGCTTGGGACATGTGCTGATATACTGTAGGTGATTTCTTCAGATAGGGCTTGGGACGTGTGCTGATATACTGTAGGTGATTTCTTCAGATAGGGCTTGGGACGTGTGCTGATATACTGTAGGTGATTTCTTCAGATAGGGCTTGGGACGTGAGCTGATATACTGTAGGCGATTTCCTCAGATAGGGCTTGGGACATGTGCTGATATACTGTAGGTGATTTCTTCAGATAGGGCTTGGGACGTGAGCTGATATACTGTAGGTGATTTCTTCGGATAGGGCTTGGGTCGTGAGCCGATATACTGTAGGTGATTTCTTCAGATAGGGCTTGGGACGTGTGCTTATATACTGTAGGTGATTTCTTCAGATAGGGCTTGGGACGTGGGCTGATATACTGTAGGGGATTTCTTCAGATAGGGCTTGGGAGGTGAGCTGATATACTGTAGGTGATTTCCTCAGATAGGGCTTGGGACGTGTGCTGATATACTGTAGGTGATTTCTTCGGATAGGGCTTGGGACGTGTGCTGATATACTGTAGGTGATTTCTTCGGATAGGGCTTGGGACGTGTGCTGATATACTGTAGGTGATTTCTTCGGATAGGGCTTGGTACGTGTGCTGATATACTGTAGGTGATTTCTTCGGATAAGGCTTGGGACGTGTGCTGATATACTGTAGGTGATTTCTTCAGATAGGGCTTGGGACGAGAGCTGATATACTGTAGGTGATTTCTTCAGATAGGGCTTGGGACGTGTGCTGATATAGTGTAGGTGATTTCTTCAGATAGGGCTTGGGAGGTGAGCTGATATACTGTAGGTGATTTCTTCAGATAGGGCTTGGGACGTGTGCTGATATACTGTAGGTGATTTCTTCAGATAGGGCTTGGGACGTGAGCTGATATACTGTAGGTGATTTCTTCAGATAGGGCTTGGGACGTGTGCTGATATACTGTAGGTGATTTCTTCAGATAGGGCTTGGGACGTGTGCTGATATACTGTAGGTGATTTCTTCAGATAGGGCTTGGGTCGTGAGCTGATATACTGTAGGTGATTTCTTCAGATAGGGCTTGGGACGTGTGCTGATATACTGTAGGTGATTTCTTCAGATAGGGCTTGGGACGTGAGCTGATATACTGTAGGTGATTTCTTCAGATAGGGCTTGGGAGGTGAGCTGATATACTGTAGGTGATTTCTTCAGATAGGGCTTGGGTCGTGAGCTGATATACTGTAGGTGATTTCTTCAGATAGGGCTTGGGACGTGTGCTGATATACTGTAGGTGATTTCTTCAGATAGGGCTTGGGACGTGAGCTGATATACTGTAGGTGATTTCTTCAGATAGGGCTTGGGACGTGAGCTGATATACTGTAGGTGATTTCTTCGGATAGGGCTTGGGTCGTGAGCTTATATACTGTAGGTGATTTCTTCGGATAGGGCTTGGGACGTGAGCTGATATACTGTAGGTGATTTCTTCAGATAGGGCTTGGGAGGTGAGCTGATATACTGTAGGTGATTTCTTCGAATAGGGCTTGGGACGTGTGCTGATATACTGTAGGTGATTTCTTCGGATAGGGCTTGGGACGTGTGCTGATATACTGTAGGTGATTTCTTCGGATAGGGCTTGGGACGTGAGCTGATATACTGTAGATGATTTCTTCAGATAGGGCTTGGGACGTGAGCTGATATACTGTAGGTGATTTCCTCAGATAGGGCTTGGGACATGAGCTGATATACTGTAGGTGATTTCTTCAGATAGGGCTTGGGACGTGAGCTGATATACTGTAGGTGATTTCTTCAGATAGGGCTTGGGACGTGTGCTGATATACTGTAGGTGATTTCTTCAGATAGGGCTTGGGACGTGAGCTGATATACTGTAGGTGATTTCTTCAGATAGGTCTTGGGACGTGTGCTGATATACTGTACGTGATTTCTTCAGATAGGGCTTGGGACGTGTGCTGATATACTGTAGGTGATTTCTTCAGATAGGGCTTGGGACATGTGGTGATATACTGTAGGTGATTTCTTCAGATATGGCTTGGGACGTGAGCTGATATACTGTAGGTGATTTCCTCAGATAGGGCTTGGGACATGTGCTGATATACTGTAGGTGATTTCTTCAGATAGGGCTTGGGACGTGAGCTGATATACTGTAGGTGATTTCTTCGGATAGGGCTTGGGTCGTGAGCCGATATACTGTAGGTGATTTCTTCAGATAGGGCTTGGGACGTGTGCTTATATACTGTAGGTGATTTCTTCAGATAGGGCTTGGGACGTGGGCTGATATACTGTAGGGGATTTCTTCAGATAGGGCTTGGGAGGTGAGCTGATATACTGTAGGTGATTTCCTCAGATAGGGCTTGGGACGTGTGCTGATATACTGTAGGTGATTTCTTCGGATAGGGCTTGGGACGTGTGCTGATATACTGTAGGTGATTTCTTCAGATAGGGCTTGGGACGTGAGCTGATATACTGTAGGTGATTTCTTCGGATAGGGCTTGGGACGTGTGCTGATATACTGTAGGTGATTTCTTCGGATAGGGCTTGGGACGTGTGCTGATATACTGTAGGTGATTTCTTCGGATAGGGCTTGGTACGTGTGCTGATATAATGTAGGTGATTTCTTCGGATAAGGCTTGGGACGTGTGCTGATATACTGTAGGTGATTTCTTCAGATAGGGCTTGGGACGAGAGCTGATATACTGTAGGTGATTTCTTCAGATAGGGCTTGGGACGTGTGCTGATATAGTGTAGGTGATTTCTTCAGATAGGGCTTGGGAGGTGAGCTGATATACTGTAGGTGATTTCTTCAGATAGGGCTTGGGACGTGTGCTGATATACTGTAGGTGATTTCTTCAGATAGGGCTTGGGACGTGAGCTGATATACTGTAGGTGATTTCTTCAGATAGGGCTTGGGACGTGTGCTGATATACTGTAGGTGATTTCTTCAGATAGGGCTTGGGACGTGTGCTGATATACTGTAGGTGATTTCTTCAGATAGGGCTTGGGTCGTGAGCTGATATACTGTAGGTGATTTCTTCAGATAGGGCTTGGGACGTGTGCTGATATACTGTAGGTGATTTCTTCAGATAGGGCTTGGGACGTGAGCTGATATACTGTAGGTGATTTCTTCAGATAGGGCTTGGGAGGTGAGCTGATATACTGTAGGTGATTTCTTCAGATAGGGCTTGGGTCGTGAGCTGATATACTGTAGGTGATTTCTTCAGATAGGGCTTGGGTCGTGAGCTGATATACTGTAGGTGATTTCTTCAGATAGGGCTTGGGAGGTGTGCTGATATACTGTAGGTGAATTCTTCAGATAGGGCTTGGGACGTGAGCTGATATACTGTAGGTGATTTCTTCAGATAGGGCTTGGGACGTGAGCTGATATACTGTAGGTGATTTATTCAGATAGGGCTTGGGACGAGAGCTGATATACTGTAGGTGATATCTTCGGATAGGGCTTGGGACGTGTGCTGATATACTGTAGGTGATTTCTTCGGATAGGGCTTGGGACGTGTGCTGATATACTGTAGGTGATTTCTTCAGATAGGGCTTGGAACATGAACTGATATACTGTAGGTGATTTCTTCAGTTAGGGCTTGGGACGTGTGCTGATATACTGTAGGTGATTTCTTCAGATAGGGCTTGGGACTTGAGCTGATATACTGTAGGTGATTTATTCAGATAGGGCTTGGGTCGTGAGCTGATATACTGTAGGTGATTTCTTCAGATAGGGCTTGGAACGTGAGCTGATATACTGTAAGTGATTTCTTCAGATAGGGCTTGGAACGTGAGCTGTTATACTGTAGGTGATTTCTTCAGATAGGGCTTGGGAGGTGAGCTGATATACTGTAGGTGATTTCTTCAGATAGGGCTTGGGACATGTGCTGATATACTGTAGGTGATTTCTTCAGATAGGGCTTGGGACGTGTGCTGATATACTGTAGGTGATTTCTTCAGATAGGGCTTGGGACGTGAGCTGATATACTGTAGGTGATTTCTTCAGATAGGGCTTGGGACGTGAGCTGATATACTGTAGGTGATTTCCTCAGATAGGGCTTGGAACGTGAGCTGATATACTGTAGGTGATTTCTTCAGATAGGGCTTGGAACGTGAGCTGATATACTGTTAGTGATTTCTTCAGATAGGGCTTGGGACGTGAGCTGATATACTGTAGGTGATTTCTTCAGATAGGGCTTGGGACGTCTGCTGATATACTGTAAGTGATTTCTTCAGATAGGGCTTGGAACGTGTGCTGATATACTGTAAGTGATTTCTTCAGATAGGGCTTGGGACGTGAGCTGATATACTGTAGGTGATTTCTTCAGATAGGGCTTGGAACGTGAGCTGATATACTGTTAGTGATTTCTTCAGATAGGGCTTGGGACGTGAGCTGATATACTGTAGGTGATTTCTTCAGATAGGGCTTGGGACGTGAGCTGTTATACTGTAGGTGATTTCTTCAGATAGGGCTTGGGACGTGAGCTGATATACTGTAGGTGATTTCTTCAGATAGGGCTTGGGACGTGAGCTGATATACTGTAGGTGATTTCCTCAGATAGGGCTTGGGACGTGAGCTGATATACTGTAGGTGATTTCCTCAGATTGGGCTTGGGACGTGAGCTGATATACTGTAGGTGATTTCCTCAGATTGGGCTTGGGACGTGAGCTGATATACTGTAGGTGATTTCCTCAGATAGGGCTTGGGACGTGAGCTGATATACTGTAGGTGATTTCTTCAGATAGGGCTTGGGACGTGTGCTGATATACTGTAAGTGATTTCTTCAGATAGGGCTTGGGACGTGAGCTGATATACTGTAAGTGATTTCTTCAGATAGGGCTTGGGACGTGAGCTGATATACTGTAGGTGATTTCTTCAGATAGGGCTTGGGACGTGTGCTGATATACTGTAAGTGATTTCTTCAGATAGGGCTTGGGACGTGAGCTGATATACTGTAGGTGATTTCTTCAGATAGGGCTTGGGACGTGAGCTGATATACTGTAGGTGATTTCTTCAGATAGGGCTTGGGACGTGAGCTGATATACTGTAAGTGATTTCTTCAGATAGGGCTTCGGACGTGAGCTGATATACTGTAGGTGATTTCTTCAGATAGGGCTTGGGACGTGTGCTGATATACTGTAGGTGATTTCTTCAGATAGGGCTTGGGACGTGTGCTGATATACTGTAAGTGATTTCTTCAGATAGGGCTTGGGACGTGAGCTGATATACTGTAGGTGATTTCTTCAGATAGGGCTTGGGACGTGAGCTGATATACTGTAGGTGATTTCTGTTGTGTGAAAGGTTAGTAAACTAGATGAGACTGCACCCCAAGTGCCACTGCTCTACTGAACAAGCACAGAGATTTTCTAACTATGTTCATTTCATTTGAATATCTCTTTCGTTTTTCATTATGAATATTTTAAACGTGTATATTATCTGTAGTTTTCCAATATCTTATTTCTCTGTATGTGGATTATTTTCTAGGTAAGTGTATATTTTATTGCGAATCTTTATTTCAGGTAATAAAACAGCAAAATAATATCTTTTGTAACCTCATTATAGATTATATTCACACTGAATGCCTAAGGAAAGGATCGGAATGTTGGCATCTAAAAGTAAATTAAATCAATAAAGTTAATACCAGATCATTATTGGCCTCACATTAGCACAGAAAAGAAAGAAATTAAAACAAAGTGTGGATGAATTAATTTTACTATTATCCATTTTCTCTTCTTTTAAAAGACATAAAACTTCAGCATTGTGCTGATTGCTTCTGCCTGTCTAATTAACTCCTTAACCGCAGCCAACAGCATGGTGCATACAATGCGGATGTTGTCACTGTGAAACAAAATTAAAGGGACAGTCTACACCAAGAATGTTATTGTTTACAAAGATAGATAATCCCTTTATTACCCATTCCCCAGTTTTGCATAACCAACACGGTTATATTAATAAACTTTTTACCTCTGTGGTTACCTTGTACCTAGGCTTCTGCAGACTGCCCCCTTATTTCAGTTCTTTTGATAGATTTGCATTTTAACCAATCAGTGCTGACTCATAAATAACTCCACGGGAATGAGCACAATGTTATCTATATGACACATATGAACTAGCGCTGTGTAAGTGTGAAACACTGCCAAAATGCACTGAGATAACTGGCGACCTTCAAGGGCTAAGAAATTAGCATATGAGCCTATCTCGGTTTAGCTTTCAACAAAGATTACCAAGACAACAAAGCAAATTCGAGGAACAAAAATAAATTGTAAAGTTGTTTAAATTACAAGCCCTATCTGATTCATGAAATCAATTTTGACTTGACTGTCCCTTTAAGGTGAACACTTAAAAGTTTAAATACACTGAAACCAATAATAAATGTGAACAAAACATGAATCAGTGTATACAACGCAGTGTCACGCATATAGTCCCAAGTCTGTAATGGTAGATGAAGGGTTCAAACTGTGCAAAGTTCTTGTTCTCAAAAAGCAAACCTCCAAGAGAAAAGACAAAGTACAATAATGAGAAAAGTTATTCCTTAATTACGGTGGGTTCTCACACATCAGAGAGCTATAACTCAGCTTTTAGTTTGAAGGCAGAAGGTACCAAGCCCCCTGGCTATCAGGAAATACACTGGAACTCCATGAATCATCAAACAGGAGTATATTTATTAATAACAACAGGACACAGCCATCTACAGACTTTACAGATGATCCGTCCATAAAAGGATTGTTCTCTAAGCGGTCCCACCATCTTTACTTTCAGCTGGACACGCTGAGTGTTGTTGGCGTGTAATTTGTTTGCAAGTAGTCTGTTACGCTTTTGAACTTACCCTCTGATTTTATGCCTGTGTCCTGTTGTTTTAAATGAATATATTTCTGTTTGATGATTCACAGAGTTTCAGTGCATTTCCTGGTACCTTTTGTCATCAAACTAAAAGCTGAGTTGTAGCTCTCTGATGTGCGAGTACCCAAGAAATGCTTTTTCTCACCTTACAGAATTCACTATTGTTCTTTGTCTTTACTTTTGGAGTTTAGCTTTTGGGGAACAAGAACTTTACACAGTTTAACCTCTTCATCTACCATTACGGTTGTTGTCACTGAGGCTTTGTCATAGAGGCTCTGCTATAATTTGTTCTTGGTGATCAAAAAGTACTTAGGTTCATATCTGGGTCATCTTTTTGCTTGTCAACACTAGAACATTAACCTGTTACCGCTCAAAAGCACGGTGCCATCATCTACCCAGGAAATGGTGCACTTACAAACACATAATTGTCTAATCTTTCAAACTATAATTTTCTTGGTGGTTAAAAGTATTTGTATACACAAATAATCTCATCAATATTATTAAATGCAATATCAGGGTTTTAATCTTTTAATGCCGTTATGCCGTTCTATTCCGTCATAATTACACTGGGCTTTAAAGCCGTTATGATGGAATAGAACGTCATAGCTAATGGCTGTCCTGAAGCCTTATGTGCTTTCAGGATTTGATCGCGGTCTGGAGGGCGTTCCTAGGGTTGTAGGAACGCCCCCCACACGCGATCCAATAATTGAAATCTCGTGATCATGGGCACAATCGTGTGGTTTCAATTTGTCTACATCGGAACAGTTGTTCCGATGTAGACACTTTAACCCTGTTGCGAAAGGGTTAAAAGGAAAAAACAACAACATACTAAACCAAAGATCACTAATGTGAGAAAGACAGCCCCCGTTTTGATAATAGGGTACTATTGTGGGCATTAAATATAGGTAATTACTGTGGTAGCTAAAATGGATGTTGTTTTTTGGAGGAGGGATTGAATTGTACAGATTAAAAAAAACGGAAATGCTTTGAGACTGCCAAGATCCTTTTTTGAAATAATCCAGATGCCTCTTTCAAACCTGGGTACTATTTTATGTATGTTTCTTTTTTTTTTTTTTTTTTAAGAAGAAGCCTTTTTATATATTTGGTAGCCTTCTAATAGGTCATTATATATGATAATACTTTATATTGTAAATGTGCTTTGTATGCTGGAAATAAATATATAGCTGTGTGAGTTCTCCCCTGAAAATTGATTTACAGCTGCATGAAGAGCTCAATACCAGCTCAGTACAGTGGTATGAAACGGCTTAGCACTGAAGGGGTTAAACTGCTTGTGCAGCGAGAGTGGAAAGGTTTGGCGCATGACTATATTCTGTGGTTATCATTAGCCGCTTGTCAGCAGTCACTGTTTTTGTAAAGTAAGCCAACAGATAGATTAAATATACCCTCAGAAAAGAAGCGTATTTAGTAAGTGACATAGACAAATGTTCTATTCTTTAGTTAACACTGTTGTAAGATTTTGCAAATGTCAGTTGCAAACTGAATGCTATGGGCCAGAATACGAATGGTGCACTAACAGTTGCACGCAAGCAATATCTGGTTTATCGTGGCTGTTTGTGCGCATTGAATGTAGTGCTTTGAATTACATGTTGAAAGTAAACGCGATCACTTGAGCGTAATTGAGTTTAACACACGTCGGGATAGCGTGAACTCAAAGCTCTGGTATCGCAAAACACATCAAGAATACATTACAAAGTACCGTTACACTCATAACACCATCTAAGAAAAACTATTTAAAAAAATATATTGCACAAAAAAAGTTATAAGGGCTCAAAGATATGAGGTCTTAGTTGTTAGAAAAAAAGGCTGCAAGATACCTACATATACATGTCTAAATATGCTATCCAGAGTGCTGAACCTAAAGTGGTCCGGAGCCATAGCTGTACATTTCTGCTTTTCAAATAAAGATATGAAGAGAACAAAGACAAATTAATATTAGGAGTAAATTAGAAAGTTGATCAAAATGGCATGCTCTATATGCATTATGGAACACATGTGGGTTTAGTGTCCCTTTTAAGGAGGAGGGAGGGCTCTCTAGGGTTAATGAGCTTGATAAAACCACCATGATAGTATTCTAGTCATATAAGCCAGCTTTTGTTGTTACAATGCCAACCTTAAAGGGACATGAAACCGAAATGTTTTCTTTCACAATTCAAACAGAGCATACAAATTTAAAAAAAAAATGCTTCATTCTCTTTGTATCATTTCTTGAAAAGCATACCTACGTAGACTCAGGAGTACTACCGGGAACTAGCTGCTGATTGGTGGCTGCATAGATATGATTCTTGTCATTGGCTGACCAGATATGTTCAGATAGCTTCTAGTTTTCCATTGCTGCCCCTTTAACAATGGATATCAAGACAATTTAGCAAGTTTCACAATAGAAGTAAATTGGAAAGTTGTTTAAAATGGTAAGCTGTATCTGAATCTGGAAGAAACATTTTGGGATTTATGTCCCTTTAAGGGCTAGTAATTATCACATACATTATAAATTAAAATAGGATCATTATTCATTTTCTATTTACGTCCCCCTTTATTTTATTGTCCTAAGACAAATGCTAACGATGATTATGTTACCCTGTTTTAAACATTGCGTTAGAAGTATCCAGTTTTCAGAATACTGTGTGTCAGTTCAGTGATGTTCATTTAGACCTTGTTTGGTTTCCGGGCAGCATTTTGTAACTGATGCATAATGTAGCATTTTAATATTCAGTAAATATAGTCATAAACGTTCAATGTTCTCTCTATAGATTGCAAATAAATCAGCGTGCACAGACTGCATGTAAAGCTTGTTCTGCATTTTATGGCATTGATTTTGCAGGGACGTGCTGTAACTGAATGATTATCTTCTCACATAGGTGCCGCTGTCATTTTTACATCCAAACCGCAAAGTATCTGTCAGACAAAAAAGTATATCAAACCCTTGCATTTTTATTAGTATGTTTACTCACACTGAGCCAAACACAGAGCGGATAATAATCAGAAAACACCAACATGTAAACCAGCTCAAAAAAGTCTAAATGAGGATAGAGATGAATCCTAAATATATTAAAATAAAATGTGACAAATTAGGTGGTTATGTTTAAAGAGCTGAACTTGTGTCACTGTTCAGTTCTTTCTCAGCTACCTTAAAGGGACCTAAAACAAAACATTTTGTCTTTCATGATCCAGATAGAACATACAGTATTTAAAACAACTTTCTCCAACATTGGTGTGTCCGGTCCATGGCGTCATCCATTACTTGTGGGATATTCTCCTCCCCTACAGGGAATGGCAAAGAGAGCACACAGCAAGAGCTGTCCATATAGTCCCCCCTCTGGCTCCGTCCCCCCAGTCATTCTCCTTGCCGCTCTGAACAAGTAGCATCTCCACTGGGATGGTGAGGAGTTTGTGGTGTTAGTTGTAGTTTTTTTATTCTTCTATCAAGAGTTTGTTATTTTAAAATAGTGCTGGTATGTACTATTTACTCTGAAACAGAAAGAGATGAAGAGTTCTGTTTAAAAGAGGAGTATGATTTTAGCAGCAGTTACTAAAATCGATTGCTGTTCCCACACAGGACTGTTGAGCTGAGAGAACTTCAGTTGGGGGGAACAGTTTGCAGACTTTTCTGCTCAAAGTATGACTAGCCATTTTTCTAACAAGACTGTGTAATGCTGGAAGGCTGTCATTTTCCCTCATGGGGATCGGTAAGCCATTTTCTTAGTCTCAAACAGAATAAAGGGATTATTATGGGCTATAAACTGGTAGACACTTTTAGGGGCTAAATCGATTGCTTTATTTAAGTATTATATGCAGTTTGAAGTGAATTTCACACTTTTTTAATATTGGGGAACGTTTTTAGCGCCAGGCACTTGTTAAGACACCTTCCCAGTCAGGAAGGGCCTTTCACTATAGTAGGCAGAGCCTCATTTTCGCGCCATTATTGCGCAGTTACTTTTGAGTACAGTGCATGCAGCTGCATGTGTGAGGGTCTGATATCCACTGAAAACGTTCCTAGAAGGCTTGAATTGGTATCGTATACCCCACTGGGATTGGTGAAGTCGCAACAAAGGCTGTGGCTGGGACTGTAGGGGGTTAAAATTGCAAACGGCTCCTGTTTCCACATTTTAAGGGTTAACAGCTTGAAAATTGGGGTGCAATACTTTGAATGCATTAAGACACCATGGTGAAAATTTGGTAAAGATTGGATAATTCCTTCATAGTTTTTCACATATTCAGTAATAAAGTGTGCCCTGTTTAACATTTAAAGAGACAGTAACGGTTTTGTATTAAAACGTTTTTTTGTGCTTTATTAACCAGTTTAAGCCTGTTTAACATGTCTGTACCTTCAGATAGATCATATTCTGTATGTATGGAAGCCAATGTGGTTCCCCCTTCAAATATATGTGATAATTGTGCCATAGCGTCCAAACAAAGTAAGGACAGTACTGTCACAAATAGTAAGGTTGCCCAGGATGATTCCTCAGATGAAGGAAGTAGACATAGTTCTACATCATCTCCTTCTGTGTCTATACCAGTTATGCCCGCTCAGGCGACCCCTAGTGCTTCTAGCGCGCCAATGCTTGTTACTATGCAACAATTGACGGCAGTAATGGATAACTCCATAGCTAATATTTTATCCAAAATGCCAGCATTTCAGAGAAAGCGCGATTGCTCTGTTTTAAACACTGTATAGCAGGAGGGCGCTGATGATAATTTTTCTGTCATACCCTCACACCAATCTGAAGTGGCAGTGAGGGAGGGTTTGTCAGATGGGGAAATTTCTGATACAGGAAGAATTTCTCAGCAGGCAGAACCTGATGTTGTGACATTTAAATTTAAATTAGAGCATCTCCGCGCATTACTTAAGGAGGTGCTATCTACTCTGGATGATTGTGACAATCTGGTCATCCCAGAAAAATTGTGCACGATGGACAAGTTCCTTGAGGTCCCGGTGCACCCTGATGCTTTTCCGATACCTAAACGGGTGGCGGACATAGTGAATAAGGAGTGGGAGAAGCCAGGCATTCCTTTTGTCTCTCCTCCTATATTTAAGAAATTGTTCCCTATGGTCGACCCCAGGAAGGACTTATGGCAAACAGTCCCTAAGGTCGAGGGGGCGGTTTCTACACTAGCCAATCGCACGACCATGCCTATTGAGGACAATTGTGCTTTCAAAGATCCTATGGATAAAAAATTGGAGGGTTTGCTTAAAAAGATTTTTGTACAGCAAGGTTACCTCCTTCAACCTATTTCGTGCATTATTCCTGTCACTATAGCAGCGTGGTTCTGGTTAGAGGAACTGGAAAAGTCGCTCAGTAGGGAGACTCCGTATGAGGAAGTCATAGACAGAATTCACGCACTTAAGTTAGCTAATTCCTTTATTTTAGACGCCACTTTGCAGTTAGCGCGGTTAGCGGCAAAGAATTCAGGGTTTGCAATTGTGGCGCGCAGAGCGCTCTGGCTAAAGTCTTGGTCGGCGGATGTATCTTCCATGACAAAATTGCTTAATATCCCTTTGAAAGGTAAGACCCTTTTTGGGCCAGAATTTAAATAGATTATTTCAGACATCACTGGGGGAAAGGGCCATGCCCTCCCACAAGATAGACCTTTCAAGGCTAAGAATAAGTCCAATTTTGCAATTTCAGGAATGGACCGGCTTCCAACTCTGCAGCCTCTAGACAAGAGGGTAACGCTTCCCAGACTAAACCAGCTTGGAAACCAATGCAAGGCTGGATCAAGGGTAAACAGGCCAAGAAGCCTGCTGCTGCTACCAAAACAGCATGAAGGGGTAGCCCCCGATCCGGGACCGGATCTAGTAGGGGGCAGACTCTCTCTCTTTGCTCAGGCTTGGGCAAGAGATGTTCAGTATCCCTGTACACTAGAAATAGTTTCTCAGGGTTATCTTCTAGAATTCAAGGAACTACCCCCAAGGGGAAGGTTCCACATGTCTCACTTATCTTTAAATCAAATAAAGAGACAGGCATTCTTACATTGTGTAGAAGACCTGTTAAAGATGGGAGTGATACACCCAGTTCCAACTGTGTGGAACAAGGTCAGGGGTTTTACTCAAATCTGTTTGTAGTTCCCAAAAAAAGAGGGAACTTTCAGACCAATTCTGGATTTAAAAATTCTAAACAAATTTCTCAGAGTTCCATCGTTCAAAATGGAAACCATTCGAACAATTTTACCTACAATCCAGGAGGGTCAATTTATGACTACCGTGGATTTAAAGGATGCGTATCTACATATTCCTATCCACAAAGATCATCATCAGTTCCTAAGGTTCGCCTTTCTGGACAAGCATTACCAGTTCGTGACTCTCCCATTCGGGCTAGCCACTGCTCCAAGGATTTTCACAAAGGTGCTCGGGTCCCTTCTAGCGGTTCTAAGACCAAGGGGTATTTCAGTGGCACCTTATCTGGACGACATTCTAATCCAAGCGTTGTCTCTTTCCAAAGCAAAGGCTCATACAGACATTGTTCTAGCCTTTCTCAGATCTCACGGGTGGAAGGTGAACGTAGAAAAGAGTTCCCTGTCTCTGTCGACAAGAGTTCCCTTTTTGGGAACAATAATAGATTCTTTAGAAATGAAGATCTTCCTGACAGAAGTCAGAAAGTCAAAGCTTCTAAACGCTTGTCAAGTTCTTCACTCTATTCTGCAGTCTTCTATAGCTCAGTGCATGGAAGTAGTAGGGTTGATGGTTGCAGCAATGGACATAGTTCCTTTTGCTCGAATTCATCTAAGACCATTACAACTGTGCATGCTCAAGCAGTGGAATGGGGACTATACAGACTTGTCTCCAATGATTCAAGTAGACCAGATGACCAGAGACTCACTCCGTTGGTGGTTGACCCAGGATCACCTGTCCCAGGGAATGAGTTTCCGCAGACCAGAGTGGGTCATTGTCACGACCGGCGCCAGTCTATTAGGCTGGGGCGCGGTCTGGGATTCCCTGAAAGCTCAGGGTCTATGGTCTCGGGAAGAGTCTCTTCTCCCGATAAACATCCTGGAACTGAGAGCGATATTCAATGCTCTCCGGGCTTGGCCTCAACTAGCGAAGGCCTGATTCATATAGACAACATGACGACTGTAGCTTACATCAACCATCAGAGGGGAACTAGGAGTTCCTTGGCGATGAGAGAGGTGTCCAAAATCATCAAATGGGCGGAGGATCACTCCTGCCACCTATCTGCAATCCACATCCCAGGAGTAGACAACTGGGAGGCGGATTATCTGAGTCGTCAGACTTTCCATCCGGAGGAGTGGGAACTTCACCCGGAGGTGTTTGCCCAGTTGACTCAATTATGGGGCATTCCAGACATGGATCTGATGGCGTCTCGTCAGAACTTCAAGGTTCTTTGCTACGGGACCAGATCCAGGGATCCCAAGGCGACTCTAGTGGATGCATTAGTGGCGCCTTGGTCGTTCAACCTAGCTTATGAGTTTCCACCGTTCCCTCTCCTTCCCAGGCTTGTAGCCAGGATCAAACAGGAGAAGACCTCGGTGATTCTGATAGCTTCTGCGTGGCCGCGCAGGACTTGGTATGCAGACCTGGTGAATATGTCATCGGCTTCACCATGGAAGCTACCTTTGAGACAGGATCTTCTAGTACAAGGTCCATTCGAACATCCAAATCTAGTTTCTCTGCAGCTGACTGCTTGGAAATTGAACGCTTGATTTTATCCAAGCGTGGGTTTTCAAATTCAGTGATAGATACTCTGGTACAAGCCAGAAAACCTGTGACTAGAAAGATTTACCATAAAATATGGAAAAAATATATCTGTTGGTTTGAATCCAAGGGATTCTCCTGGAGTAAGATTAAAATTCCTAAGATTTCTGCAAATTACTTTTCTTGGAAAGTTCTGTTTTGGTTGCTATTTCTTCTGCTAGAAGAGTTTCTGAATTATCTGCTTTGCAGTGTGATCCATCCTATCTGGTGTTCCATTCAGATAAGGTTGTTTTGCGTACTAAGCCTGGTTTTCCTCCGGAAGTTGTTCCAGCAAGAATGTTAACCAGGAAATACTTGTTCCTTCTCTGTGTCCGAATCCAGTTTCAAAGAAGGAACGTTTGTTACACAATTTAGATGTAGTTCGTGCTTTAAAGTCCTATTTAGAAGCCACAAAGGATTTTAGACAAACCTCATCTTTGTTTGTCGTTTACTCTAGTAAGAGGAGAGGGCAAAAAGCTACTGCTACCTCTCTTCTTTCGAGAAAAGTATTATCCGATTGACTTATGAGACTGCCGGACGGCAGCCTCCTGAACGAATCACAGCTCACTCTACTAGGGCTGTGGATTCCCATGAGCCTTCAAGAACGAGGCTTCTGTTGATCAGATATGTAAGGCAGAGACTTGGTCTTCTCTGCACTCTTTTGCCAGATTCTACAAATTTGATACTTATGCTTCTTCGGAGGCTATTTTTGGGAGAAAGGTTTTGCAAGCCGTGGTGCCTTCTGTTTAGGTAATCTGATTTGCTCCCTCCCTTCATCCGTGTCCTAAAGCTTTGGTATTGGTTCCCACAAGTAATGGATGACGCCGTGGACCGGACACACCAATGTTGGAGAAAACAGAATTTATGCTTACCTGATAAATTACTTTCTCCAACGGTGTGTCCGGTCCACGGCCCGCCCTGGTTTTTTAATCAGGTTTGAAAAATTTCTTTCTCTATACACTACAGTCACCACGGCACCCTATGGTTTCTCCTTTTTCTCCTAACCGTCGGTCGAATGACTGGGGGGGCGGAGCCAGAGGGGGGACTATATGGACAGCTCTTGCTGTGTGCTCTCCTTGCCATTCCCTGTAGGGGAGGAGAATATCCCACAAGTAATGGATGACGCCGTGGACCGGACACACCGTTGGAGAAAGTAATTTATCAGGTAAGCATAAATTCTGTTTTCCAATTGACTTCTATGATCAAATTTTCTTGGCTTTCATGTTTTCCTTTGTTGAAAAGCAGGGCTGAAAACTCAGGATGTGCACATGTCGGCAGCACTGTGGCAGCAGTTTTGCATTAATGTTATACATTAGCAAGAGCACTAAATGGCAGCACTATTTCCTGTGTTTCAGATATGTTCACGCTACCTACCTAGGTATCTCTTCAACAAGGAATAACATGAGAACAAAGTAAATTTGATAATAGAATTAAATTGGAAACTTTTTTTAAAACTGTATTCTCTATCTGAATAATGAAAGAAAAATAAAGTGTTTCATGTCCCTTTAAGGCTTAGGGGGCGATTTGTCAAGCTGAGGTGGACAGGGGCGAACATGCACACCCCTGTCCGCCGCAGCTCGCCTCTGGCGGGCTTAATTCCCCTGGTGGAATTCAGCATTGCACACGAGCACTATTTTGTACTCGCATGCAATCCTGCCCCCTGCCGGCGCACAGCCAATCACGCGCGGGTAGGAACTGTCAATGTCCCCGGTCAGACTAGACAGCGGAGATTGAATTTCGCCACTTTAGAGGTGGGGAAAGATTAGGGAAGCAGCGGCCTGATGACTGCTGCTTGTTAAATACGGGGTGCAGGTTCTCTTGTGAGAACCTGCAGCCGTAGTGGCTTGAAAAGCTTGCGAAGCCTTTGATAAATTGACCCCATAGTGCAGCTCCCTTAGGCTGGTATCTATAAACCAACAATAAAAGAGAGAGAGAGCATCCCAGACTCAGGATAGTTATATTTTATATATATAGTTTTAGTCAGGGGTTAACCAGTAATAAGTTAGTAAGGACATTTACTAACAAACAATTGCTTGTGCCAATCAAAACAATAATTCGACCTTTAGTTAAAAATGTTTATTCCATAGAACTACGGATGAGTAGAATTTAAAACAGAATTGTCTATACATCATGTAAATTGGAAGTGAGCTTGTAATTGGTTGCTGCAGATATATACCTCTTGTCATTGGTTCACTAGATGAGTTCAGCTAGGTCCAAGAAGTGCAATGTTGTATGCTCTATGTGAATCATGTAAGTTTAATTTTTACTGTCACTTTAAACTTTCCTAAAAATAATATATTGTGGGCTTTCATTATTGTTAAAGGACATTATCCAATAACTCCCTGATGAAATTTCAGCTGTACAATCCTGGCCAACAGTTTTGAGAATGACACAAATATTAATTTTCACAAAGTCTGCTGCTTTAGTGTGTTTAGATCTTTTTGTCAGACGTTACTATGGTGTACTGAAGTATAATTACAAGGATTTTATAAGTGTCAAAGGCTTTTATTGACAATTAGATTAAATTTATGCAAAGAGTCAATATTTGCAGTGTTGACCCTTCTTTTCCAAGACCTCTGCAATTCGCCCTGGCATGCTTTCAATAAACTTCTGGGACACATCCTGACTGATGGCAGCCCATTCTTGCATATTAATGCTTGTAGTTTGTCAGAATTTGTGTGTGGGGGGGGGGTTCTTCACCCGCCTCTTGAGGATTAACTATACGTTCTCAATGGGATTAAGGTCTGGGTAGTTTCCTGGCCATTGGACCCACAATTTTGATGTGTTGTTCCCCAAGCCACTTTGTTATCACTTTTGCCTTATGGCAAAGTGCTCCATCATGCTGGAAAAGGCATTGTTCCTCACCAAACTGTTCTTGGATGGTCGGGAGAAGTTGCTCTTGGAGGCTGTTGTAGTACCATTCTTTATTCATGGCTGTGTTCTTAGGCAAAATTGTGAGTGAACCCACTCCCTTGGCTGAGAAGCAACCCCACACATGAATGGTGTCAGGGTGCTTTACTGTTGCCTTGACACAGGACTGATGGTAGAGCTCACCTTTTCTTATTAGGACAAGTTATTTTTCTGTATGCCCCAAACAATCGGAAAGGGGATTTATCAGAGAAAATGACTTTACCCCAGTCCTCAGCAGTACAATCCCTGTACCTTTTGCAGAATATCAGTCTGTCCCTGATGTTTTTCCTGGAGAGAAGTGGCTTTTTTGCTGCCCTTCTTGACACCAGGCCATCCTCCAAAAGTCTTTGCCTCACTGTGCGTGCAGATGCACTCACATCTGCCTGCTGTCGTCCCTGAGCAAGCTCTGCACTGGTGGTGCCCTGATCCTGCAGCTGAATCAACTATAGGAGACGGTTCTGGCACTTTCTTGATTTTTTTGGGTGCCCTGAAGCCTTCTTCACAACAATTGAACCTCTCTCCTTGAAGTTCTTGATCTGAATAATTGTTGATTTAGGTGCAATCTTAGTAGCAGCAATATCCTTGCCTGTGAATCCCTTTTTGTGCAAAGCAATAATGACTGCACTTGTTTCCTTGCAGGTAACCATGGTTAACAGAGGAAGAACAATGATTTCAAGCACCACACTTCTTTTAAAGCTTCCATCTAACTCAATCAGCATGACAGAGTGGTCGTCTCCAGCCTTGTCCTCTTAATCATCTGTGTCAGCTGGTCCTTTTGTGGCAGGGCTGAAATGCAGTGGAAATGTTTTTTTGGGGATTAAGTTCATTTTAATGGCAAAGAGAGACTTTGCCATTGATCTGATCACTCTTCATAAAATTCTGGAGTATATGCAAATTGCCATCATAAAAACTGAGGCAGCAGACTTTTTGAAAATTAATATTTGTGTCATTCTCAAAACTTTTGGCCAGGTCTGTAGATGTGGAATATTTACATAGTGTTAGTTATACCTCTGAATAAGAGTTTGCAGTCATATTCCTACTCGGATTAATTATGAGATTTCACAGTGCACTTACAGATTACTTTTCTTCCATAAGGCAGGGAGAGTCCACGATTTCATTCCTTCAACATACGGAGCTTTTATTTCAACTGGCAGCAGCTGTAGCCGTGGTTGCTGGAGCAGCTACCTACTGGTGTGACACTCTGTCGGAGCTCATTGAGGTGGAGACTCCCCTCGAGGATATTCAGGAGAGAAATAAAGCACTGAGAATTGCTAACTATTTGATCTGTGATGCTAATATGCAGATTATTTGCATAAATACAAAGGCTTCTGGCTTTGCGTTCCTAGCCCGCCTGGCTCTCTGGTTGAAGTCTTGGTCTGTGGATATACTTCTAAATCCAGACTCCTTTCTCTTCCTTTCAAGGGGAAAATTTTATTTGGTCCAGGGATGGACTCCATTATTTCTACGGTTACTGAAGGGAAGGGTGCCTTCCTACCGCAGGACAAGAAAAATAGGCCTAAGGTACGGCAATTGTCTAATTTTCGTTCCTTTCCTTCTGGCAAATCACAACAACAGCAATCCTCATTAGAGGTCGAGCAGTCCAAGGGTACTTGGAAGCCGGCTCAGTCCTGGAATAAGTCCAAAAAGAATAAGAAGCCCACTGAGAACAAATCGTCATGAAGGGCCGGCCCCCGATCCGGGATTGGATCAAGTAGAGGGCAGACTGTTTCTTTTTTTTTC
This sequence comes from Bombina bombina, assembly GCF_027579735.1. Classification (NCBI taxonomy): domain Eukaryota; kingdom Metazoa; phylum Chordata; class Amphibia; order Anura; family Bombinatoridae; genus Bombina; species Bombina bombina. The sequence continues at coordinate 173,837,359 of NC_069509.1, forward strand.
AGACGCTTGTTTCCAGGATTTCCAGGATTAGTCAAGTATTTCAAGAATACAGGATAGGGTTCAAGTCTCATCTGACCAGGGGCAGATTCCTACTCTCTAGTCTGTCTACAAGACCAGAAAAGAGTGCTGCCTTCTTAGGTTGCGTATGGGATCTCTCCTCTCTTGGAGTAATTGTCCCGGTACCTACAGCAGAAAGAGGTTTGGGGTTTTATTCAAGCCTTTTTGTGGTTCCAAAGAAGGAGGGGACCTTTCGTCCAATTCTGGACCTAATGTGCTTAAACAAGGTTGAGTATTCCTTCTTTCAATATAGAAAAAATTTGGTCAATCCTTCCTCTGGTTCAGGAAGGAAAGTTTATGACCACAATAGACCTGAAGGATGCATACCTTCATGTCCAAATACACAGGCAACATTTTAGGTTCCCGAGGTTTGCTTTTCTGGACCAGCACTTCCAGTTCACAACTCTTGAGTTTGGCCTAGCTACTGCTCCAAGGATATTTTTTAAGGTTCTGGGAGCTCTTCTAGCCATTGCCAGAACACAAGGTATTGCAGTAGTGCCTTACCTGGACAATATCTTGGTACAGGCACAATCTTTTCGCCTAGCGGAAGAACATTCAGAGTCACTTCTTAATCTTCTTCGATCACATGCATGTAAGATAAACTTGGAAAAGAATTATCTTACTCCAAGTACAAGGGTGAATTTCCAGGGAACAATAATAGACTTCATATCCATGAGAATATTCCTCACAGATCTGAGACGTTGCAAGCTAACTTCTGCATGTCTTGCCCTCCAGGCTTCCTTGAGACCCTCAGTGTCTCAGTGAATGGAGGCGATTGGACTCATGGTGTCTTGTATAGACATCATTTCTTTTTCCAGATTCCATCTCAGACCCTTACAACTATGCATGCTGAGACAGTGGAACATCGACCATTCAGATCTGTCTCAACAGAGTGTGTTGGACAACCTGTCAAGAGATTCGCTCTCCTGGTGACTCTGTCCAGATCATCTGTCCCAATGCACGTGCTTCTTGAGACTGTCCTGGGAGATAGTGACTACGGATGCAAGCCTTTCCGGCTGGGGAGCCATTTGGGGTGCCAAGAAGGCACAAGGTCTGTGGACTCAGGAGGAGTCCTCCATTCTGATCAATATTTTGGAACTCCGGGCAATCTTAAAATGCCTTGAAGGACCCTTCTTGGTTCGTCCCAGTTTATCAGATTCCAATCAAAAAATATAACCTTGGTTGCCTACATCAACCATTATGGGGAAACGAGAAGTTCCTTGGCAATGAGAGAAGTATCTCAGATACTAGAGAGGGTGGAGACTCACAGATGTACGCTGTCAGCTATCCACATTCTGGGTGTGGACAACTGGGAAGTGGACTTCCTCAGCAGGCAATCTTTTCACCCAGGGGATTGGTCTCTGTGGCCCTCTCTGCACCGGAGATCGGTGGCTTTCCTCGTTGGTGGGTGGGAGCCTGTGTGGGAGGCGGGTGGCGGCCATCGATGGCCCTGGTGATGTGGAGGGGGCGGGATCGTGGGCGGGGATGACCAGGGATGCGCACGGACGCGCACACGTGCGCGTGCACGGGGAGGGAGCTGGTGGGAACCGCTGCACTACAGAAAAAATGTGTACTAAAATTAAATAAAATGGGGATAAAAATGATTTAAAAAAAAACATCAATTAGGTGGTGGTGGTTGGTCTGTGTGGGGGGGGGGGGAGGAAGCTACACTACAGAAAAAAACTAACAAACAAAAACAAAAAAAAAACATTTTTTTTGCAAACTGGGTACAGTACTTTTTTTTTACTTTTTTTTTAAACTTTTATTTTAGTACTGGCAGACTTTCTGCCAGTACTTAAGATGGCGGGGACAATTGTGGGGTGGGGGAGGGAAGGGAGCTGTTTGGGAGGGATCAGGGGGTGGGATATGTCATGTGGGAGGCTGATCTCTACACTAAAGCTAAAATTAACCCTGAAAGCTCCCTACAAACTACCTAATTAACCCTTCACTGCTAGCCATAATACACGTGTGATGCGCAGCAGCATTTAGCGACCTTCTAATTACCAAAAAGCAACGCCAAAGTCATATATGTCTGCTATTTCTGAACAAAGGGGATCCCAGAGAAGCATTTACAAGCATTTGTGCCATAATTGCACAAGCTGTTTGTAAATAATTTCAGTGAGCCACCTAAAATTGTGAAAATTTTAACGTTTTTTTTAAATTTGATCGCATTTGGCGGTGAAATGGTGGCATGAAATATACCAAAATGGGCCTAGATCAATACTTGGGGTTGTCTTCTGCACTACACTAAAGCTAGAATCTCCCTACATGCTCCCTAATTAACCCCTTCACTGCTGGGCATAATACACGTGTGGTGCGCAGCGGCATTTAGCAGTCTTCTAATTACCAAAAAGCAAAGCCAAAGCCATATATGTCTGCTATTTCTGAACAAAGGGGATCCCAGAGAAGCATTTACAACCATTTATGCTATAATTGCATAAATTGTTTGTAAATAATTTCAGTGAGAAACCTAAAGTTTGTGAAAAAGTGAACAATTTTTTTTATTTGATCGCATTTGGCGGTGAAATGGTGGCATGAAATATACCAAGATGGGCCTAGATCAATACTTTGGGATGTCTACTAAAAAAAAAATATATACATGTCGATGGATATTCAGGGATTCCTGAAAGATATCAGTGTTCCAATGTAACTAGCGCTAATTTTGAGAAAAAAAAATGGTTTGGAAATAGCAAAGTGCTATTTGTATTTATTGCCCTATAACTTGCAAAAAAAGCAAACATGTAAACATTGGGTATTTCTAAACTCAGGACAAAATTTAGAAACTATTTAGCATGTTTTTTTTTTGGTGGTTGTAGATGTGTAAGATTTTGGGGGTCAAAGTTAGAAAAAGTGTGTTTTTTTCCAATTTTTTCCTCATATTTTATCATTTTTTTATAGTAAATTATATGATATGATGAAAATAATGGTATCTTTTGAAAGTCCATTTAATGGCGAGAAAAACGGTATATAATATGTGTGGGTACAGTAAATGAGTAAGAGGAAAATAACAGCTAAACACAAACACCGCAAAAATGTAAAAATAGCCTTGGTCCCAATTGGACAGAAAATGGAAAAGTGCTGTGGTCATTAAGGGGTTAATATTGTTATATAAATGAACCTTGTGTAGTTTTGCTGTTGCTGGTTCAGCACCATGGACAGCTCTACTGCTCTTGGAAAGCTTACGGCTAGATTACGAGTTGTGCGTTAGGGTAAAAAAGCAGCATTAAGAGGTCCTAACGCTGCTTTTTTACGCCCGCTGGTATTACGAGTCTTGAAGGTTTAGGGTCACCGCACACTTTTTTGTCCTTACCGCAAAACAACTTACGTAAACTTCGTAAAGTCTTTTTTCTATGGGACTTCCATAGCACCGGTATTACGAGTCTGTCCTGGGAGGCCAAAAAGTGAGCGGTACACCCTACCCTGTCAAGAGTCCTAACGCATTTAAAATTCAGTAGTTAAGAGTTTTATGGTGCAACGCTGTAACATAAAACTCATAACTAAAGTGCTAAAAAGTACACTAACACCCATAAACTACCTATTAACCCCTAAACCGAGGCCCTCCCGCATCGCAAACACTATAATAAAATTATTAACCCCTAATCTGCCGTTCCGGACATCGCCACAATATATTAAACATATTAACCCCTAAACCGCCGCACTCCCGCATCGCAAACATTAGTTAAATATTATTAACCCCTAATCTGCCTTCCCTAACATCGCCGCCACCTGTCTACATTTATTAACCCCTAATCTGCCGCCCTCAATGTCGCCACCACTATACTAAATGTATTAACCCCTAAACTTAAGTCTAACCCTAACACCCCTAACTAAAATATAATTTAAATAAATCTAAATAAAAATTAATATAATTACCTAAATAATTCCTATTTAAAACTAAATACTTACCTATAAAATAAATCTTAAGCTAGCTACAATATAACTAATAGTTACATTGTAGCTATCTTAGGGTTTATTTTTATTTTACAGGCAAGTTTGTATTTATTTTAACTAGGTACAGTAGTTATTAAATAGTTATTAACTATTTAATAACTACCTAGCTAAAATAAATACAAAAGTACCTGTAAAATAAAACCTAAGTTACAATAACACCTAACCTAACCTAACCCTACAATTAAATAAATGAACTAAATTAAAAACAATTAAATAAATTAAATTAGCTATAGTACAAAAAACAAACACTAAATTACAGAAAATAATAAGCAAATTACAAGATAATTAAACTAATTACACCTAATCTAATAGCCCTATCAAAATAAAAAAAGCCCCCCCCAAAATAAAAAAAAAAAACCTAGCCTAAACTATCAATAGCCCTTAAAAGGGCCTTTTGCTGGGCATTGCCCTAAAGAAATCAGCTCTTTTACCTGTAAAAAAAAAATACAAACAACCCCCCCAACAGTAAAACCCACCACCCACACAACCAACCCCCCAAATAAAATACTATCTAAAAAAACCTAAGCTCCCCATTGCCCTGAAAAGGGCATTTGGATGGGCATTGCCCTTAAAAGGGCAGTTGGCTCTATTGCAGGCCCAAACCCTAACCTAAAAATAAAACCCACCCAATACACCCTTAAAAAACCTAACACTAACCCCCTGAAGATCGACTTACAGTTCTGAAGACCAAACATCCATCCTCAAGGAAGCGGCAAAAGTCTTCATCCAAGCCGTGCCGAAGTCCTCAACAAAGCTGGGAGAAGTCTTCATCCAAGCCAGGCGAAGTGGTCCTCCAGACGGGCAGAAGTCTTCATCCAGACGGCATCTTCTATCTTCATCCATCCGACGCAGAGCGGGTCCATCTTCAAGACATCTGACGCGGAGCATCCTCTTCATCCGAAGTCTTCTTACTGAATGAAGGTACCTTTAAGTGACGTCATCCAAGATGGCGTCCCTTAGATTCCGATTGGCTGTAATTGAAGTAGGGACGGCGTCTCTCTCACTTCCTAACAATACAGCTCACAAGTTCTCTCCAGTGCACCTTCGTGTTCTTCAGTTACCCCCTACGTCACGCTCATGTGACCTACCCTCTGGCCAATAGTGTACACACTACACCTGCTCCAAAACACCGCTTCCACTGTTAGTGTCCGGATTAGAACTGGAATAAAGGCACTTGTAAAAGATGATAATCCAACACTGTTGTGCAAATAAAATCCATATCTTTATTCTGTGTCAACTTAAAAACTCATCAGGAAACGGCAGTTACTGTTGATAGGACTGGCATTCATAGGCGTAGCACTGTCAGGCTTACTCATTTCGGATTACATCCGTAGTCATAGCCTGCAGTGCTAAACCCCATGCCTGTTTAAAAACCATATGAACAATCATGATTGGTTAAAACAAAAACACACACATATATATATATATATATATATATATATATATATATATATATATATATATATATATATATATATATATGTGTGTGTGTATGTATATTTATATTTATATATATATATATATATATATGTGTGTGTGTATATGTGGATATATATATATGTGTATATATATATATATAGTATGTGTGTGTGTGTGTATATATATATGTATATATATATGTGTGTGTGTGTGTATATATATATCTATCATGATTAACAGAGTAATGTCACATATACAACAATGAATATAATCCCAACATTAGTACATATGGAAAAGACTGTGTTGTTTTAATGGTTTGATAATAGTTGCTGTACTTTTCAGTCCTTTTTCAATTAAAAAAATGAAAGATAAAGTTAAAGGGACATAATACTCATATGCTAAATCACTTGAAACTGATGCAGTACAACTGTAAAAAGCTGACAGGAAAATATCACCTGAGCATCTCTATGTAAAAAAGGAAGATATTTTACCTCACAATCTCCTCAGCTCAGCAGAGTAAGTTCTGTGTAAAAAGTTATACTCAGCTGCTGCTCAGCTGCAGGTAAAAGAAAATAAGAAATGAACAGCAGCCAATCAGCATCAGCAACAGCAGTGCTGAGGTCATGAACTCTTTTTCTGTGATCTCATGAGATTTTACTTAACTCTCATGAGATTTCATTGTAAACTTCCTTACACTGAATAGGGAAATAAGATGAGTGTGCACGAATGCTCGCTCCTTCCACTGTCCCGGGACAGACATACTGATTTGTTGCTTAGAAGTCCTTTACAATGAGATGTGGCTACTGAGGAAATTTTGAGGTAAAATATCTTTCTTTTTTACATAGAGATGTTCAGCTTTTTGCAGCTATGCTGCATCATTTTCAAGTGTTTCAACATTTGGGTATTATGGCCCTTTAATACAAGTGCTTCAATGGAAACTGTTCTACTCTCTGAGTGATGTACCAAAAATAATATGAGAGAGGGAAATACTAAAGTGTTCTTGGACTGATTTGAGAGAATCTAAGGAACTCTTGTGTTCAGCGTGATCACTGCTTTTAATGGCTTCACACTGGTGTTCTTTAGGTTGCTATAAATATTTTTCTCTTGAAGAAAATAAAGGGCACCAAACCCTTACAAAAGAAATATATCTAAGTGTAGTGTATTTACTGTAAATTCACAGTCACAATATACACTTTAGAATCTCAGCTCCTGAGCCTATCTAGGTTAACTCTTTAACAAAGGATGCAAAGACAACATAAAATATGATAATAGAAGTAAATTAGAGCTTTTTTTTATTACATGCTCTGTCTAAACAATGAAAGTTTAATTTCCCTTTACTGTCCCTTTTGCTTGGTCTATAGTTTAAGTTCTTACATCAACTACCATAAAAGCAAAAATTTTACACTGAACGGAAATTAAATGTAAAACGTCTCTCTCTAATGTGTGCACTTTTGGGGTGGTGGCTCCTTTTATCTGTCGTACATAAGAAATAACATCTTACACTCTATGTACTGGAAATTATTTGATGCTATTGTGTAAATGAAAGCTTGCATTTAACTCATACATGTTGTGTCATACATATGAAAAAGCACTGTTTAAACATGTTGAAAATATTTCCTTAATATAAGGAGAGTCCACAGCATCATTCCTTTGGGAAATACGGAACCTGGCCACCAGGAGGAGGCAAAGACACCCCAGCCTAAGGCTTAAATACCTATCCCACTTCCCCCATCCCCCAGTCATTCTTTGCCTTTCGTTTCAAGAGGATGGCAGAGAAGTGTCAGAAGATTCAGAGTAGTTCCTTAGGAGGGGTATCTGCCCTTCGATATGGGACTGGAGTTTTAAGTAGTCTTGTCGGCCTCTCAATGAGAGTATTGACGAAAGTTAGATTCTAGAGATACAGGGAGAGTCTTTCTGCGAACCCATCCAGATTGCCTGCTAACAGCTCCTTAAGCAACCAGTGTTGATGAGTTTCACTGCCTGCTTTTTTCTCACTCAAGTCCATATCAGGAGCTATGCTACAAGACTGTCACACTTGAGAGGCTGTGTTTCTGTTCCACAGCATGGGTTGTGGTAAGATCGTTTCAAATTTTTACATATGTTGAAAACGCCAGAAGACAGGGTCACAGTATGGCTCCTTTTATCTTATAGAATCATGGGTTAATATCTCCTGAGGGGGATTATTGAACAGTGGGTTTAATCAAATGTGATACTTTGATTTTATGCTGCTTTATGTGTGAGATTTTATTGGGCTCATAGGCTTTTTGTTATATGGCTGGAACGCACAGGTGTTTACTTTCACTTTTAGTGCTGCGCAGCTTGTAGCTTGGCACGATTTTTCTCATTGCAGGGGCGGTCCTGCCTTGCGCACCATGGGACCGGGAGTGATCTCCCTTTCATTTCCTCTTTCCTGACTAATTTGGCTGTCGAAGAAGACGCTATTTCTCTGTATTGTCTGGGTCTAGGAGGTAGTGAGTGCCCCAGCTATTGGGAGTATAAAGGCGCTGTTTTTGAGAAATAAAGATAGTTTAATTTCTGTATCCTACTGTCATTAGCTTAAAGTGAAAGTAAATTTAGAGCCTCAACATTAATGTCATCCATTAATTTTCATTTGTTAAGTAAATTTGCTATATTTAAAAAAAAAAACCCCATTAGTCTTTAGTAGTTATTTATTTTCTAAATCTCATACCTTTTTCCGCACTTCCTCCGCCCACCCGATCGTTTCCTGATTTCTCTGTTTTACACGTAAGACCAGTCCCCACCCGCTCTTACGTGTACATTCATGAGCGTTTTCATGAAGCGTATTATTTTGCGCAGAAAAAAAATCGCTACTGTGAATTTTTCAAGACAGAGAATGCCCTTGCGTTTCTCATAAATGTGCATATATTGCTGCCGAAAATTACTTGAGACACGCATGTGTATATTGCATTGTGGGCGTAAATCTAGTCTGTTGGGACGCCAGTGGGGGACCAATCAAAATGATTTAAAGGGTATTCGTCATAAAAAAAAAAAAAAATTAATAGCCAGGCAAGATAAAAAGAACAAGTCTAAGGGACAAAGTCCTAATTTTTGTTCCTTCCGTTCTGATAAATCCAAATGACAGCAGCCCTCCGCTAAGCCCGAGCAAACCAAGAGTACTTAGAAGCCAGCTTAGTCCTGGAATAAATCCAAGCAGAGCAAGAAGCCCGCCGAGACTAAATCGGCATGAAGAGGCAGCCCCCGATCCGGTGGGAACTTTCCGCCTGATTCTGGACCTAAAGTGCTTAAACAAATTTCTAAACGTCCTCTCGTTCAAGATGGAGATGATAAGGTCCATCCTTCCCTTAGTTCAGTAAGGACAGTTCATGACCACTATAGATCTAAGGTTTGCATTCCTGGACCAGCACTTCTAGTTCATTGCACTTCTGTTTGGTCTAGCTACTGCTCCAAGAATTTTTAGGAAGGTTCTAGGGGCTCTTCTAGCCGTTGCCGGAACCCGAAGTATAGCAGTAGCTCCCTACTTGGCCGATATTCTGGTACATGCACCATCTTTTCGTCTGGCGGAGGACCATTCGGAATCGCTTCTCTCTTTTCTTCGATCTCTTGGATGGAAGATAAACCTAAAAAAAAGTTATCTTATTCCAAGCACCGGGGTAGAATCCCTGGATACTATAATAGACTCCATATTCATGAGGATATTCCTAACAGACCAGAGACGTAACAAGCTGGTTTTGGCATGTCTTGCCCTCCGGAACGCCCTCTGTGGCTCAGTGTTTGAAAGTAATTGGTCTCATGGTGTCCAACATAGACATGCTTCCCTTTGCTAGATTCTGTCTCAAACCGCTGCAACTGTGCATGCTGAGGCAGTGGAACGGCGATCATTTGGATTTGTCTCGACAGATCTCTCTGGACAACCGGTCGAGAGAATCGCTCTCTTGGTAGCTCTGTCCAGATCATCTGTCCTAAGGGACATCCTTCTTAAGACCATCCTGAGAGATTGTGACTACAGACGCAAGTCTATCAGGATGGGGAGCTGTTTGGGGTGCCAGGAAAGCACAGGGCCTTTGGTCTCAGGAGGAATGCTTCCTCCCGATCAACATTCTGGAACTTCGAGCAATCTTCAATGCTCTGAAGGTTTGGCCCCTTCTGGGTTTGTTCCGGTTTATCAGATTCCAATGAGACAATATATCCTCCGTGGCTTACATCAACCATCAGGGGGGAATGAGAAGCTCCCTAGCAATGAGGGAGGTATATCGAGTTCTGGAGTGGGCAGAGGCCCACAGCTGTTCGCTGTCAGCAATCCATATTCCGGGTGTGGACAACTGGGAAGCGGATTTTCTAAGCAGACAATCCTTTCTTCCGGGGAATGGTCTCTCCATTCCGAAGTGTTTGCGGAGATATGCAACAAGTGGGGGATGTCGGAGATAGATCTCATGGCATCTCGTCTCAATACCAAGCTACCCAGATATGGGTCGAGGTCCAGGGATCCTCAGGCGGAGCTAATAGATGCATTAGCAGTGCCTTCGAGGTTCAGTCTAATTGACCTTTTCCCACCGTTACCACTTCTTCCTCGTGTAGTGGCCTGCATCAAGCAGGAGCAGGTATCTGTTATACTGATTGCTCCATCGTGGCCGTGAAGGATGTGGTTTGCGGATCTGGTGAGGATGTCATCATCTCCTCCATGAAAGTTACCTTGTCACAGGGATCTGCTGGAACAAGGTCCTTTTGTTCATAAAAATCTAGATTCTCTGAGGCTGACTGCGTGGAGATTGAACGCTTAGTCCTAGCCAAGAGAGGTTCTTCTGAGAGAGTGATTGATACTCTCATTCAAGCTCGTAAGCCGGTTACTCATCGCACCTATCATAAGGTGTGGAGGACCTACTTATTCTGGTGTGAAGAGCGCTGATTTTCTTGGCATAAAGTTAAGGTTGCTAGGATCCTATCGTTTCTCCAGGATGGACTGGAGAAGGGCCTTTCTGCCAGTTCCCTGAGGGGACAGATTTCTGCCCTATCTGTTTTACTGCACAAGAGGCTCTCGGAGCTTCCCGATTAGGATCAGACCTGTATTTAGATCTAAGGCTCCTCCTTGGAGTCTAAATCTTGTTCTTAAGATTTTGCAACAGGCTCCGTTTGAGCCTATGCAGGAGATTGACATTAAATAGTTGTCCTGGAAGGTTCTTTTTCTGCTGGCTATTGCTTCTGCGCGCATAGTATCAGAGATTGCCGCCTAGCAATATGAGCCTAAGGTTGTGTCAGACCGCAACATCAGTCAAGAGATTGTGGTTCCTTCCTTGTGTCTAAATCCTTCTTCTTAAAGGAACGTTTGCTTAATAATTTGGACGTGGTTCGCGCCTTGAAGTTCTACCTTCAGGTTACTAAGGATTTTAGACAAACTTCGTCCTTGTTTGTTGTCTATTCAAGGAAGCGTAAGGGACAGAAGGTCTCTTCTTTTTATTTATAATTTATAATTTATATTTTTTTTATATTTATCTTTTTGGTTAAGGAGTGTTATCTGCTTTGATTATGATACAGCGAGACATAGACCTCCTCAGAGGATTACGGCTCATTCTACTAGAGCAGTGGCTTCCTCTTGGGCCTTTAAGAACGATGTCTCTGGATCAGATTTGTAAGGCGGCGACCTGGTCCTCCTTACATACTTTTTCTAAATTTTACAAGTTTGATGTTTTTGCTTCGGCTGAAGTAGCTTTCGGGAGAAAGGTTTTGCAGGCTGTGGTGCCCTCAGATTACGGCCCGCCTCTCTTTTTGTTCCTCCCGTTATCCATTAGTGTCCTCTAGAGCTTGGGTATAAGTTTCCCAACAGTAAGGAATGATGTCGTGAACTCTCCTTATATTAAGAAGGAAAACATAAATTATGCTTACCAGATAATTTAATTTCCTTCTGTATAAGGAGAGTCCACGGCCCCGCCCGTGTTCTCCGATGGGCAGCTTTCTAAATTTATATTTTTCTTCTGGCACCATTTATACCCTTATATTTTTCCTACTGTTCCTTGTTCCCTCGGCAGAATGAATGGGGGTACGGGAAGTGGGAGAGGTATTAAAGCCTTTTGGCTGGGGTGTCTTTGCCTCCTCCTGGTGGCCAGGTTCAGTATTTCCCAAAAGTAAGGAATGATGCCGTGGACTCTCCTTATACAGAAGGAAATGAAATTATCTGGTAAGCATAATTTATGTTTTTTGTATAAGAAAAGGTTAAATTAAAGAGGTTTATTTTGATTTTAAGCTAACAGGAATTGCTTGCCTGAGCCTTAAGGACCGATTGCTCACTGGCTGATGGACAGTAACACTCCTCTTATGCATGAAAACAAATACTTTTTTCCTCAGTAGAGCAACATCTTTAAAAAATACTGTTTGAGATTCAATTTAATTTGTGTCCCTTTAAGTTTTGCTTTATTTTAAAACTAACAGTAGGGGTGTCCTGTCAGAAGTGCGATTTCATCAGACTAGTGAACGGAAGTGATGTTCCGTCAGCTGTCTGATAACAAATCCATACCGTGCATGCACTCCTCATCGTAGTCGTATTCTAAAGCGACTACGTCACACCCTAAAGTTTGCTCTTCTGATAGAACACTGCACACACTAACAGTCGTTGGACACTTGTTACATCGAACGCCTAAAATGCAAACTCTTTTTTATATATAAATTAAATGTAGCTGCAGTTTGTGACCAGTTTAATTATTATATATAAAGGCGTTTGTCATCATTATATATAAAGGCGTTTATAAAGTGTTAGTAACAAGTGACCAACAAGTGTATAAAAACATAGAGGCCTATTTATCAAGCCGTCAACCGCAAATACGCTGGAATTCCGCAGTGTAATTGTGGCGAGCCTGATTCGCCCCATTTATCAAAGCCTACAGACCGGCAAAAGTTGAAATTTGTGATGTAACATATGATCCACCGGTCTCAATCCGGCACAGATCGATGCTTACGTTGTTACAGATGTTCTGAATACAAATTTGGCAGTATCTGACAACTTTTGCAAGTTATCAAACTTCTAACAGGTACGCTCGCCACTATTCCGGCCCAGCGTACCTGGTTTTCAATCCGCCACCCTGGAGGCCGCCGATGCCATACGAATCAATGGGAGTCTGAAAGCAGCGAAAGCTATGTTCGATGATGCCAGATATCCCATTGATTTCTATGCTAGAATAAAAGTTACGTTTACACCTAATACCCTAACATAAGCCCTGAGTCTAAACACCCCTAATCTGCCGCCCAACATCGCCGCCACCTACATAATGTTATTGACCCCTATCGTGCCACTCCCCAACACCGCCGCAACTAATAGTTATTAACCCCTATCCCGCCACTCCCCGACACCGCCGCAACTAAATAAAGTTATTAACCCCTATCCCTCCGCTCCCGGACCCCGCCGCAACTCTAATAAAGATATTAACCCCTATCCTGCTGCTCCCGGAGCCCTCCACAACTAAATAAATGTATTAACCCCTAAACTCCTGGCCCTCCACATCACTACCACTTACTAAACTTATTAACCCCTAAGCCGCCAGCCCCCCACATCGCCATAAACTAAATTAAGCTATTAACCCCTTAACCTAACAACCCGCTAACTTTACATTAAATATTAACTCATCCCTATCTTATAATAAATTTAAACTTACCTGTAGAATTAAATTAAACTATATTAAACTATTCATTAATCTACCCTATTATACTAAAATTACATTAAACTATTAATTAACCTACCCTAATTATTATACTAAAATTACATTAAACTATTCATTAACCTACCCTAAGTATTATACTAAAATTACATTAAACTAACAATTAAATTAACTATATTACATATTTAAAAACCTAACCCTACTCAAATTATTTAAATCTACTATTAAAAATTACTAAATTACAAAAAAACAACTGTTACAAAAAATAAAAAACACTAAGTTACACAAAATAAAAAATAAATTATTAAATATTTAAACTAATTACAGCTAATCAAATAGCCCTATGAAAATAAAAAGCCCCCCCCCCCACAAAAACAAAACAAAACGTAGCCTACAATAAACTACCAATGGCCCTTAAAAGGGCCTTTTGCAGGGCATTGCCCCAAAGAAATCAGCTCTTTTACCTGTAAATAAAAATACAAACACTCCCCTAATAGTAAAACCCACCACCCACACAACCAACTCCCCCAAATAAAAACCTATCTAAAAAACCTAAGCTCCCCATTGCCATGAAAAGGGAATTTGGATGGGCATTGCCCATAAAAGGGCATTTAGCTCTTTTTCCGCCCAAAGTCCCTAACCTAAAATTAAAACCCACCCAATAAACCCTTAAAAAAACCTAACACTAACCCCCAGAAGATCCACTTACAGTTTTTGAAGACCCGACATCCATCCTCAACGAAGCGGCAAAAGTCCTCAGCGAAGCCGGCAGAAGTCTTCATCCAAACGGGCCGAAGTCTTCATCGAAGCCGGCAGAAGTCTTCATCCAGGCGGCATCTTCATTCTTCATCCATCCGGCGCGGAGCAGCTCCATCTTCAAGACATCCGGCGAGGAGCATCCTCTTCTTACGAGGTCTTCTGAAGAATGAAGTTTCCCTTTAAATGACGTCATCCAAGATGGCATCCCTTACATTCCGATTGGCTGATAGAATTCTATCAGCCAATCGGAATTAAGGTGGAAAAAATCCTATTGGCTGTTGCAATCAAATCAATGTAAATATGGAGAGTGGCGCCCCTATAACATTAGGGTTGAAGGTTAAAATTATATACAGGGGTAATTCAAATATCTGTGTATCTACACATAATTATGTATAGAAGCTCTACAAATTCTGTATTAATTGTATAGACCCCTAATAATGTATATATATATATATATAGGCGTTATAAAAACATATCATACATAGATATAATAATGTAATTTGCTTTAATCCTTATAAAACACAATATTAAAATATTACAATACAAATTCTATATTAATTGTATAATCCCCTAATAATGTATGTAGAAGTTTTAAAAGGTATTCTAAAAAAAACGTATCATGCATATATATAATAGTATACTTTGCTTTAATTCATATATAACACTATATTAAAAAAATGTAATATTACAATATGCTCTAATAAATGTTGTGGCCACAACAAAAAATAAGGAATATTCCCAAAAAAATAATGTAAAAATCTCCAGATAAAATACTGTTTCGTTTTATCACTGCTCAGTGTGATTGCTTATGTCAGTCTATTTCTCAATAGTCAATGCTTAATATATACTTCAATAACGATGTATCATATAAACTTATTGCCCCTTCATGTTCAAAGTATCAAATGTTCAATGTATCAAATCCAAGTAATCCACAATTGGTGAATACAAAGTACCTTGATATTAGGATAGTCGGCGTTCTCTAGCCATTGTGTTTTCCAAATCACCACGTGACAGTGTGATACCCAATGGACTGACTGATCTTACTTTTAAATCAGTGTTAAGAAAATAACAAGTTTATATCCGATCCGCTGCTCGCAGTATGTATTATCAGTAAAAAGGATGAAAATGCACAGTCACGGGTAATTACCGGTTCAATACACAGAATATAGATGTTTTCCACTGCACTGTCTTTTAGCTTTAGAGCCGCTTACCCACCACTGGCTTCTCAATCTTTAAAACAGTTTCCACTTCTGCCGTGTTTTGCTGCGTCTGTCCAATGTTGGTTTTCAATCAGCTGTAGTTAGACACTGATTTCGGTATCTGTACCGTCCAACGGATATACCGGGAATAGAAGATGCTGTATTCTTCTGGCGCTGAGTCTGTGGCTGAACGCGTATCAGCTGCTTAGTTGAATATCACAACTCCCTTCACAAATCTTACATATGATCTCTGGGGCCTTTCTTCCCAATGTGCCTCCCTCTCCCACAGTGGAAAACATCTATATTCTGTGTATTGAACCGGTAATTACCAGTGACTGTGCATTCTCATCCTTTTTACTGATAATACATACTGCGAGCAGCGGATCGGATATAAACTTGTTATTTTCTTAACACTGATTTAAAAGTAAGATCAGTCAGTCCATTGGGTATCACACTGTCACGTGGTGATTTGGAAAACACAACAGCTAGAGAACGCCGACTATCCTAATATCAAGGTACAGGTGGCCCTCGGTTTACAACTGTTCAATTTGCACCGTTTCAGAATAACAACCTTTTTTTCCAGTCATGTGACTGCTATTGAAAAGCATTGAGAAGCAGTGCATTTATTAAAATAGCCAGTAGGTGGAGCTGTCCGCTTGTGTTGCAGCAAAGCCAAGCAAGCTGAAATTAATCAGTTTAACCAGACCTGAGCTATCGAGCAGATTTCAAAGGAACAAGATCTTCCTGTCTATAAATCAGTCCAGATTGGAATGCATAGAAAGATCTGTTTGCAGAAAAATGCAAGTGAAGTCTGTGTTGTGTGATTGTTTTATTAGGTTTATAATGCTGTTTAGCAAATGTTTTTGTTAATTTAACTTAGTTTAATTATATATTCTGTGTTGTGTGATTATTTTATTAGGTTTATAATGCTGTTTAGCATTTAAAGTCTTCATTTCAAAGCTTTAAAAATAATGTATTAGTACTTTGTATTCACCAATTGTGGATTACTTGGATTTGATACATTGAACATTTGATACTTTGAACATGAAGGGGCAATAAGTTTATATGATACATCGTTATTGAAGTATATATTAAGCATTGACTATTGAGAAATAGACTGACATAAGCAATCACACTGAGCAGTGATAAAACGAAACAGTATTTTATCTGGAGATTTTTACATAATTTTTTTGGGAATATTCCTTATTTTTTGTTGTGGCCACAACATTTATTAGAGCATATTGTAATATTACATTTTTTTAATATAGTGTTATATATGAATTAAAGCAAAGTATACTATTATATATATGCATGATAAGTTTTTTTTAGAATACCTTTTAAAACGTCTACATACATTATTAGGGGATTATACAATTAATATAGAATTTGTATTGTAATATTTTAATATTGTATTTTATAAAGATTAAAGCAAATTTCATTATTATATCTATGTATGATATGTTTTTATAACGCCTATATATATATATATACATTATTAGGGGTCTATACATTTAATACAGAATTTGTAGAGCTTCTATACATAATTACGTGTAGATACAGATATTTGAATTACCCCTGTATATAATTTTAACCTTCAGCCCTTATGTTATAGGGGCGCCACTCTCCATATTTACATTGAATGCTATTCTATTTTAAACGTGTTTGAGGAGATAACGTTTTTTAAGAGTCTGCATTGAAGGCCCTATGTTGTAGTGAGGTCTAGAGATAAATTCTTTTATTTTCAGCCAATAGGACTGAGCTTTCATCCTATTGGCTGATCCAATCAGCCAATAGGATTGAGCCCACATTCTATTGGCTGATTGGATCAGCCAATAGGATGAAAGCTCAATACTATTGGCTGATTGCAACAGCCAATAGGATTTTTTCCACCTTAATTCCGATTGGCTGATTTTTTTTGTAACTTAGTTGTTATTTTTTGTAACTTAGTAATTTTTAATAGTAGATTTAAATAATTTGACTAGGGTTAGGTTTTTAAATATGTAATATAGTTAATTTAATTGTTAGTTTAATCTAATTTTAGTATAATAGTTAGGGTAGGTTAATTAATAGTTTAATATAGTTTAATGTAATTTTAGTATAATAGTTATGGTAGGTTAATGAATAGTTTAATATAGTTTAATGTAATTTTAGTTTAATAGTTAGGGTAGATTAATAGTTTAATATAGTTTATTTTAATTCTAAAGGTAAGTTTAAATTTATTATAAGATAGGGATGAGTTAATATTTAATGTAAAGTTAGCGGGTGTTAGGTTAAGGGGTTAATAGCTTAATTTAATTTATGGCGATGTTGTGGGCTGGTGGTTTAGGGGTTAATAGGTTTAGTAAGTGGTAGTGATGTGGGAGGCCAGGGCTTTGCGGTTAATACTTTTATTTAGTTGCGGTGGGGTCCGGGAGTGGCGGGATAGGGGTTAATACTTTTATTTAGTTGCAGAGGGCTCCGGGAGGAGCAGGATAGGGGTTAATAACTTTATTAGAGTTGCGGTGGGCTCCGGGATCGGTGGTATAGGGGTTAATAACTTTATTAGAGTTGCTGTGGCTCCGGGAAAGCGGGATAGGGGTTAATAACTTTATTAGAGTTGCGGTGGGCTCCGGGAGCGGCGGGATATGGGTTAATAACTTTATTAGAGTTGCGATGGGCTCCAGGAGCTGCGGGATAGGGGTTAATAACTTTATTAGAGTTGCGGTGGGCTCCGGGAGCGGCGGGATATGGGTTAATAACTTTATTAGAGTTGCGGTGGGCTCCGGGAGCTGCGGGATAGGGGTTAATAACGTTATTAGAGTTGCGGTGGGCTCCGGGAGCGGCAGGATAGGGGTTAATTACTTTATTAGAGTTGCGGTGGGCTCCGGGAGCTGCGGGATAGGGGTTAATAACTTTATTAGAGTTGCGGTGGGCTCCGGGAGCGGTAGGATAGGGGTTAATTACTTTATTAGAGTTGCGGTGGGCTCCGGGAGCGGCGGTATAGGGGTTAATAACTTTATTAGAGTTGCGGTGGGCTCCAGGAGCGGTGGGATAGGGGTTAAACATTTTAGTATAGTGGCGGTGTTTAGTGACAGGGTATAAATAAAGTTGGGAAAAAGCCGAATAGCAGCGAGATCGATGACTGTTAGTTAACCACAGTCTGCTGCTCATCGCCCCGTACTTGGTGTGCGGCTTTTTGACAGCTTTTTTGATAAATATAGAGAGCGTATTCAGGTCCGCGGCCCCGATGTTAGGCGTAGCATAGTTGACGGCTTGATAAATAGGCCTCATAGAGTGATAATAAAGCATATAATTCACCCAGCTTCCTTCCAGATCTATGCATTGCCTAGATATAGAATGTGTATTATTAACACTTGTTACGAACACGTTTACAAATGCCTTTATATATAATAATTAAACTGGCCACAATCTGCAAGCTACGTTTAATTAATACAGTATATTTAAAGGTGCTTGTATTTCCTGCATGCGCTGTAACAAGTGTCCAATGGCTGTTAGTGCCTACGGTGTTCTATCAGAAGAGCAAACTTTAAGTTGTGACGTAGTCGCTTTGGAATGCGACTACGATGAGGAGCGCATGTGCAGTATGGATTTGTTATCAGACAGGTGACAGAACATCACTTCCATTGGCAAGTCTGATGAAATCGCTCTTCTGACACAACAGGTGCACAACTGGTCTGTGAGACAGAAGCTCACTGGCTGATAAGGAAACTGCCTACATCTCTATTGCACAGTGGCATAGCTGTTAAGCATACAAAGAATCTCAGTACAGAGACATTTTCAAATGACTTATTTTAGACACAGCAAAGAAAAATCATGCTTTAATGCAGGGATTGAGAAATTGGTTTCAAATTAAGGAGCTAGTAAAAATAATTAGGAGCTAAACAGTGGTATTTTTTTTATAAATATATATGGAGAATAACCCTAGAGGTTAGGAGACAGGGGTACTTTTCTAGAAACCAGTGGCTCCCTGGCTACAAGGTTTGTCAAGCCCTGCTTTACATTCTGTTTAAGAAAGTATAGCTGTAAATCTTAGCAAGGTGCAGAAGCTTTTTACTATATTTATAAGATCCCCATGTGGTTATTTATATAGTATTATTTTTGTAAACGCTCAAGTCTTCCCCCTGCTGTCATTAGCAAAAACAAAAGTCTAATGGCTCACCTAGTACATGCATTATATTATAATGGCTTCTTTATGTTCAGTTTGTTATGAAACTTATTTCACTTTGCACATTTGTCTTTCAATGCTAATAATGCTCATGCCTTTTTAATATATTCTAAATCATAAAAACACCATTACGGTAGTGTTGTTTGCACTTACTATCAAATATTATTGTAATTTATGTTGCTTTTTGTTTTTTTATTACCAGTGTATGGAGCAAACTGTAGTAAACAAAGGAAATAAAGATGTTTAGCATCCGCATTAAAATACTTAAGTGATCTTTTTTAAGGACGTGAGATGTTTACATTTCCTAGGGTTCTTTATCAGAACAATGTTTTACATAGTTACCCACATTTGATCACAAATACTGATAGTTTCTGTAGCCTCGCCCCACCCAAAATGTAAATTGTGCTTAATATGTGCCAAATACTAAGGGCTAGATTACAAGTGAGGCGCAAACGGGTTTGCGCAAGCAATATTGTGTTTTCGCAAGCATTTTCTTGCGCTGATATTACAAATTGAGCGAAATTGCGCTAGAGCAATCGCCATATACGCTTCAATCCTTACCGCTGTGGTTAACTGTTTTCCGAAACAGAAAAGTAGCACAAAAACGTCATAAATACATTACAAAGTAGTTACACTCATATTAACACTGTCTGATAAAGTTATAAAGGCTCTAAGATATGAGATCTCAGGTGTTAGAAAAAAAAAAGGTAGCATAGGTCTTTAACATCGAGACACATATATATACATGTCTAAAGATGTATATATGTGTTTATGTGTACATAAATATTAATGTATTAAATGTGTATATATGTATTTACAGTCAAAAATACACATATAAAACATAAATATATACTGTGTGTGTGTATATGTGTGTATATATATATATATATATATATATATATATATACTGTGTGTATATATATATATATATATATATATATATATATATATATATATTTTAAACTACACAGAGGTCCACAAGTAAACCTTAACCAGCAACCCAATATGAAGCCTATAAATTAAATAGATATAGGAGCCGTCACCCCCCATAAATAAACACTACTAGGGATACTGGTAAAATTAATTCGTGATCATGTGCAAAAAAGATAATAGACAAAAACAGAAAAAACAACCACACATTGATTGGTCATATAAGGTTAAGCATATGCAATTCATTCATTACCCAAGAAACAGGGGTACCCAGAATAATATTAAATGAGTATTAATTATTAAAGCCATCAAATAGACAATAAGATCTTCACATATGAGAAATTCACCGAATGAAAGTCTCCACATAGAATATTCTTGTAGTTAAACTGTCTCATGCAAATATACGGCAGCTGCATACAATTATATAGCAACTAGGTATCCCCAAATTCATTTCTTCACTCCCTATGTGGCCAAATAAGGTATATCTCAGCAGGTTAACAAATGACCATTGTGGGGGGCTACAATATCATTCATATCTCATCCAGAGTTTCGTCCCATACCTTTTCTCATAACCATAAGGAAACTTGAGCCATGCCAAACAGGGACAGATGTACAGATCAATCCGGAACAGCAGGATAGAAGTTACACAGCGCTATTCACATTCAGTGTCTGCTGTCTGCTTCGTATTACCGTGAGATGCCTTTGTTCACCCCTTAGGCCATAACATTCCGCTTACCTTTCATAGGCATATAATAGAGCTGCCCACGGCTTACATATGGAGACTTAGAGGGGTTTCCTGGATGTGATTGCAAGTTAGAACGCTGTAATTCCAGACAGCGTGGAAATCGTCAAACAGCCGATACAGACTCTGCTACATGTGTTTCACCCTACTTCACTTGGGGTTTCCTCAGACACAATCAATCGATAGCTATTGCATAGATTCAGACTTCTATATTGTGTCTCCCACAGGTGAATTGATCATTGATTACTTTGTTGCACATCAAAACAAAAAAGTGTTTTTCTTTTGCATGATGTACCGAGTCCACGGTTTCATCCTTACTTGTGGGATATTATCCTTCCTAACAGGAAGTGGCAAAGAGAGCACCCACAGCAGAGCTGTCTATATAGCTCCCCCCTTAACTCCACCTCCAGTCATTCTCTTTGCCGGCTCTAAGCAGGAAGGGTAATTTGAAAGAGGCGTTAAACTGTTAGTTTTATTTTATCTTCAATCAAGAGTTTGTTATTTTTAAATGGTACCAGTGTTGTACTATTTACTCTCAGGCAGGATATAGATGAAGATTTCTGCCTGGAGGATGATGATCTTAGCATTTGTAACTAAGGTCCACTGCTGTTCCCACAGAAGCTGAGGAGTACAGGAAAACTTCAGTGTGAGGAACGGTGTCTTGCTATACAGCAATGAGGTATGTTCAGTCATTTTTTCTGCAGAAACTGTGTTAACTCAGAAAGGCTGACAGTATCCCCATTAGGGGAAGGGGAAGCAGTAATCCTAGTTTTATAAGAGGCATTACTAGCTTGATTAAAGGGCTAATCTTATGGGCACTCAGTTTGTATATGATATATTAGGAAAACGTTTGTGTGTTCTGGGAGTAACGTTTTTTCTGATGGGACATCTGTTTGAGGGTACACTTGGCTTATTTAGGGGTTTTTATAACCCACATCGCTTACAAACAAGGTTTGATAGATTTTGTGTAGGCCTCAGCAACATCGAGTGAGATGGGCGGGGCCTATTTTCACGCCTCAGTTGCGCATTTAGTTTATCCAGACAAGCAGCAAGCAGCATCTTCAGAGGTCCTGGTACACTTCTGGGGCCTAATCGAAGCTTTATCCCCACATTATCGTTCCCTAAGGGCAGGTAGGCGCCACAGCAGAGCTGTGGCAAGGTGCTGACAGGGGTTTTTACCGGTTTTGGACATTTGTCAATCCGGTTTTCTCATTTGGGGGTTTATTGCTTAATTACTTGTGGTGCAATCTTTCTAAAGCTTAGTGGGTGTACTGTAAAAATTTCGGAAAATTTGAGGCAATTTTAAACAGTTTTGCAGTTTGTGTATGCCTTTTTTTCTCTTAAAGGCACAGTACCATTTTTGAAAATTGTGTTTTTTTCATTAAATAAAGTGTTTTCCAAGCTTGTTTGTCTCATTACTAGCCTGTTCAACATGTCTGACATTGAGGAAACTCATTGCTCAATTTGTTTAGAAGCCATTGTGGAACCCCCTCTTAGAATGTGTCCCACTTGTACTGATATGTCTATAAATTGCAAACCGCATATTTTGACTTATAAAAGTTTGGCATTGGATGATTCTCAGACAGAAGGAAATCAGGTTTTGCCATCTAGTTCTCCCAAGTGTCACAACCAGTAATGCCCGCACAAGCGACGCCAAGTACTTCTAGTGCATCTAATTCTTTCACCTTGCAAGATATGGCTTCAATACTACCCTCACAGAGGTTTTATCTAAACTGCCAGGGTTGCAAGGGAAGTGCAGTATCTCTGGGTTAGTAGCCGTATCCGATATTCCCTCACAATGTTCTGAGGTAGGGATGAGGGATTTGCTATCTGAGGGAGAGATTTCTGATTCAGGAAGGATGTTCCCTCAGACAGATTCAGATATGACGGCATTTAAATTTAAGCTAGAACACCTCCGTTTATTGCTCAGGGTGGTTTTAGCGACTCTGGATGATGGTGACCCTATTGTAGTTCCAGAGAAATTGTGTAAAATGGACAAATATTTAGAGGTTCCTGTTTACACTGATGTTTTTCCTGTCCCTAAGAGGATTTCGGACATTGTTACTAAGGAGTGGGATAGACCAGGTATTCTGTTCGCTCCCCCTCCTGTTTTTAAGAAAATGTTTCCCATATCTGACACCATGAAGGACTCATGGCAGACGGTCCCTAAGGTGGAGGGAGCTATTTCTACTCTGGCTAAACATGCAACTATACCTATTGAAGAGAGTTGTGCTTTCATTGATCCTATGGATAAAAAATTAGAGGGTCTCCTGAAGAAAATTTTTGTTCATCAAGGTTTTCTTCTTCAACCTATAGCGTGCATTGTTCCTGTAAACACTGCAGCTGCCTTTTGGTTTGAAGCTCTAGAAGAGGCTCTTCAAGTTGAGACCCCACTAGATGATATTCTGGACAGAATTAAGGCTCTTAAGCTAGCTAATTCTTTTATTGCAGACGCCGCTTTTCATCTTGCTAAGTTAGCGGCAAAGAATTCAGGTTTTGCCATTTTAGCACGTAGCGCGTTATGGCTTGTCCTGGTCGGCTGATGTGTCATCTAAATCTAAGCTTTTGACCATCCCTTTCAAAGGAAAGACCCTATTCGGGCCTTCACTGAAAGAGATCATTTTAGACATCATTGGGGGGATGGGTCATGCCCTCCCTCAAGATAAGTCAAATAAGACAAGGACCAAACAAAATAATTTTCGTTCCTTTCAAAATTTCAAGGGTGGTCCCACTTCCTCTTCCCCTGCTGCAAAGCAAGAGGGGAACTTTGCTCAATCCAAGCCAACCTGGAGACCTAATCAGGCTTGGAACAAGGGTAAACAGGCCAAAATGTTTGCTGCTGCCCCTAAGACAGCATGAAGGGGTGGCCCCCGATCCGGGATCGGATCTAGTAGGGGGCAGACTCTCTCTCTTTGCTCAGGCCTGGGCAAGAGACGTTCGGGACTCCTCGGCAGTAGAAATCGTAACCCAGGGATATCTCTAGATTTCAAGGATTCTCCTCCAAGGGGGAGGTTCCATCTTTCTCAATTGTCTGTAAACCCGACAAAAAGAGAGGCGTTCTTACGCTGTGTAGAATACCTTTTTACCATGGGAGTGATCTGCCCAGTTCCGAAAGAAGAACAGGGGCAGGGGTTCTGCTCCAATCTGTTTGTGGTTCCCAAAAAAGAGGGAACTTAAAGACCAATTCTAGATCTCAAGAACCTAAACCAATTGCTAAGAGTCCCATCTTTCAAGATGGAGACCATTCGGACTATTTTACCAATGATCCAGGAGGGTCAATATATGACCACCGTGGACTTAAAGGATGCGTATCTACACATTCCTATCCACAAAGATCATCACCAATTCCTCAGGTTTGCCTTTCTGGACAAGCATTACCAGTTTGTGGCTCTTCCCTTCGGGTTGGCCACGGCACCACAAATCTTCACAAAGGTGCTAGGGTCCCTTCTGTCGGTCCTAAGGCCGCGGGGCATAGCAGTGGCGCCTTATCTAGATGACATTCTAATTCAAGCGTCGCCTTTCAAACTAGCCAAGTCTCACACGGACTTAGTGTTGGCCTTTCTAAGATCTCACGGGTGGAAGGTGAACGTAAAAAAGAGTTCTCTTTCCCCTCTCACAAGAGTTTCATTTCATTGTCTGACGGACATGAAAATATTTCTGACGGAGGTCAGGAAATCATAGATTTTGTCCACCTGCCGAGCTCTTCATTCCATTCCTCGGCCGTCAGTGACTCAGTGTATGGAGGTTATCGGGCTAATGGTAGCGGCAATGGACATAGCATCTCCGACCACTGCAACTATGCATGCTCAATCAGTGGAATGGGGATTATGTGGATTTATCTCCTCAGATAAATCTGGATCAAGAGACCAGAGACTCTCTTCTTTGGTGGTTGTCACAGGATCATCTGTCCCAGGGAATGTGTTTCCACAGGCCAGAGTGGGTTATAGTGACGACAGACGCCAGCCTACTGGGCTGGGGTGCAGTCTGGAATTCCCTGAAAGCACAGGGTTTGTGGACTCAGGAGGAGGTCCTCCTACCGATAAATATTCTGGAATTAAGAGCGATACTCAATGCTCTTCAGGCGTGGCCTCAGCTGACTTCGGCCAGATTCATCAGATTTCAGTTGGACAACATCACGACTGTGGCTTATATCAATCATCAGGGGAACAAAGAGTTCCTTAGCGATGATAGAAGTTTCAAGAATAATCCAATGGGCAGAGGCTCACTCTTGCCATCTGTCAGCGATCTATATCCCAGGAGTAGAGAACTGGGAGGCAGATTTTCTAAGTCGTCAGACTTTTCATCCGGGGGAGTGGGAACTCCATCCGGAGGTGTTTGCTCAACTGGTTCAGCTATGGGGCACACCAGAATTGGATCTGATGGCGTCTCGTCAGAACGCCAAACTTCCTCGTTATGGATCCAGGTCAAGGGATCCTCAGGCAGTACTGATAGATGCTCTAGCAGTACCCTGGTCGTTCAACCTGGCTTATGTGTTTCCACCTTTCCCTCTCCTTCCGCGTCTGATTGCCAGAATCAAACAAGAGAGAGCTTAGGTGATTTTGATAGCGCCTGCGTGGCCACGCAGGACTTGGTATGCAGACCTGGTGGACATGTCATCTCTGCCACCATGGACTCTGCCACTGAGACTGGACCTTTTGATTCAAGGTCCATTCAAGCATCCAAATCTAATTTCTCTGCAACTGACTGCTTGGAGATTGAACGCTTTAATCTATCAAAGCGAGGTTTCTCTGAGTCGGTCATAGATACCTTGATTCAGGCTCGAAAGCCTGTAACCAGGAAAATCTATAATAAGATATGGCGTAAATATCTTTTTTGGTGCGAATCCAAAGGCTACTCCTGGAGTAAAATCAGGATTCCTAGGATTTTGTCTTTTCTCCAAGAGGGATTGGAGAAAGGATTGTCAGCTAGTTCCCTAAAAGGACAGATATCTGCTCTGTCTATTCTGTTGCACAAGCGTCTGGCAGATGTCCCAGACGTTCGGGCCTTTTGTCAGGCTTTAGCTAGAATTAAGCCTGTGTTTAAACCTGTTGCTCCGCCATGGAGTCTCAATTTAGTTCTTTAAGTTCTTCAGGGGGTTCCGTTTCAACCCATGCATTCCATAGATTTTAAGCTTTTATCTTGGAAAGTTTTGTTCCTAATTGCTATCTCTTCAGCTCGAAGAGTTTCTGAACTATCTGCATTACAATGTGACTCACCTTATCTTGTTTTCCATGCTGATAAGGTGGTTTTGCGTACCAAGCCTGGGTTCCTACCTAAGGTTATTACTAACAGGAATATCAATCAGGAAATTGTTGTTCCTTCTCTGTGTCCTAATCCTTCTTCTAAGAAGTAACGTCTGTTGCACAACTTGGACGTGGTTCGTGCTTTGAAATTTTATTTGCAGGCAACCAAAAATTTTCGTCAAACATCTTCTTTGTTTGTTGTCTATTCTGGAAAGCGTAGGGGTCAAAAGGCTACGGCTACTTCTCTTTCCTTTTGGCTGAAAAGCATCATCTGTTTGGCTTATGAGACTGCTGGACAGCAGCCTCCTGAAAGGATTACAGCTCATTCTACTAGAGCGGTAGCTTCCACATGAGCTTTTAAAAATGATGCTTCTGTTGAACAGATTTGTAAGGCTGCTACTTGGTCTTCGCTCCATACCTTTTCAAAATTTTACAAATTTGATACTTTTGCATCTTCGGAGGCTATTTTTGGGAGAAAGGTTTTGCAAGCAGTGGTGCCTTCCGTTTAGGTTCACGTCTTGTCCCTCCCTTCATCCGTGTCCTAAAGCTTTGGTATTGGTATCCCACAAGTAAGGATGAAACCGTGGACTCGGTACATCATGCAAAAGAAAACAAAATGTATGCTTACCTGATAAATTTCTTTCTTTTGCGATGTACCGAGTCCACGGCCCGCCCTGTCTATTCAAGACAGTATTTTTTATTAAAAACTTCAGTCACCTCTGCACCTTATAGTTTCTAATTTTTCTTGCTTGGCCTTTGGTCGAATGACTGGGGGGTGGAGTTAAGGGGGGGAGCTATATAGACAGCTCTGCTGTGGGTGGTCTCTTTGCCACTTCCTGTTAGGACAGATAATATCCCACAATTAAGTATGAAACTGTGGACTCAGTACATCGCAAAAGAAAGACATTTATCAGGTAAGCATAAATTTAGTTTTTTTATCATTCCTAAACATTATGTTATGAGTTTATAAATTTCTTATAACCAGTATCCCTGATCAGTGGCTGTACATTGCTCTAATAGTATTATACCATTTCAAAAAACTAAAGCTAAAGTTTGATCCTAAATTAAATAACATCGTAACCATTTTATATAATATTAATATGTCGTCATACCTATCAACAACATGCCATGTTTACTTGCAAATTATACATTTTTATAAATTTGGTTAGGATGTATTTTTCTGCTAAACTTACATAAATAGAGGGGGTATATACATATGGGAATTATCCATAGACATTTATAACCTAGATTATACAAAGTCAACCTATCAGTAAATAAGAAAGGGTGCATAGTTTAGTTCTTCATTTAACCCTTTAGGTTGGAGTGAATTGAGAGTATAAATCCACTTACATTCAGATTTCAGAAGCAACTTATCCCAATCACCCCCTCTTTCTGTGATGTCTATAAGCTCGAGGCCCATAAATTTAAGATCTAATATGCTGCTCTGATGAATTTCATAGAAATGTCTCGCTACCCCACTATACTTAATCTTTTCATTAAACATATCTCTTCTGTGCTCCTTCATTCGCTCTCTGAACTCTCTATACGTTTTTCCCACATAGAGCCAGGGGCAAGAACAATAGGCTACGTATACCACACCCTCACTTCTACATGTAATGTGGCCCTTAATCCTGTGCGGGTGGCCTGTTATATCAATCATATACTGCCCTCTTTTTAGATGTTTGCACATTTTGCATCTACCACATCTGTGGCAGCTATTCTTCATTTGGTGTTTACCCAGCCAATCTGTCTTGCTTTTATATTGACTATGCAAATTATCTTTAAGAGACGGGGCGCGTCTAGCTGACATTAGTGGGTAATCTCCTACTATTTTGTGTAAATCAGTATCTGTGGTAAGGACATTCCAATGTCTTTTTAATACTTTTCTCAGTTCTTCCCATTCTGAATTGTAAGTACTAATAAACCTCACTTCTAAACTTGATTGTTTATCTATCGATTCATACAATAATTTTTTATGTGTGATCTCACTAGCTCTTTTATAGCCCTTTTTGATTACTTTTTTCGAGTAACCTCTAGCTAAAAACCTTTCCCTCAGATCATTTGCATATTTCTTATATGTCAGTTCCTGAGAACAGTTTCTTTTCTTTCGCAAATATTGACCTATTGGTATAGAGTTAATTTGATGTGGGGGATGGTGACTTGATGCATCTAATAAAGTATTGGCTGAGGTGCTCTTCCTAAATGTCTCTGTCACTAGTTTATCATGTTCTCTTGATATTTTTAAATCTAAACAAGAAAGTGATTCATAGCTCCATTCAAAAGTGAAGTTCAGGTTCCAATCATTACAGTTTAGTTGCTGCATAAATGTATTTAAATCATCTGATGTGTCCTCCCATAATAGGAGGACATCATCAATATAGCGAATCCATAACGTTATTGCCTTTTCAAATTCGCATGCTGCATCCAAAATGTTATCATTTTGCCATCTACCAAGATAAAGACATGCGTAAGTGGGTGCACAGCATGCACCCATTGCTGTACCCATTATTTGTCTATAATATTTCTCATCAAATTTAAAGTAATTTCTATTAAGCACAAAATGTAGTAGATCAAGGACAAAATCAGTATGGTCATCAAAGTTGGGCCTCTCTGATTAAGAATAGTCTTAATGGTGTCAATGCCTTTATTGTGGGGGATGGATGAGTATAAGGCTTCTCAGTAGTGTATTTGACGTAGGAAAGTAGGGAAGTGAGGTATGGTCTTAGGCACCAGTCCAAATATTTTATACTCCCTCAGTCAGTCCACCAATACCCGACACTATTGGTCGTCCTGGTGGGGGGTTCTTTTTTTTTTTTTTTTTTTTTTTTTTTTTCTTCAAAAATAGTTTTATTTTACAGATAAGAAAGTTATACATCGTAAATGCACTTTTGTTAGGATTACAATTCAATATGACTTTACAGCTGTGTGGGTTGTACATGTACAGTGCTGTATACAAATATGCATGTAGTGATAAAGGTAATGAGCAATAAATCATATAGTAACAAATTAAACGAATAAACAACAAACACAACAAAAACAACACATTGTGCTTCCTGTTGCCCCTCATGTTTTCCCCCTCCAGTATCTCAGGGTCGGTTTCCACCTCCTCTGTCAGTATCTAGTGTCGTATGTTTTGGTGTTTTATATCCTATTGGTATCAAACTTATTCCTCAAGTATTCTTCCCATAAAATCTTAATCTGTATGTACTTGTCTAACCTTCGTTGTTTAAGGTAGTGGTATTCCTCTAGCTGTATAGTGCGATTGCACTCCTGAACCCATAGCGCAGTGGTCGGAATTATAGAACTTTTCCAGTTCTTGGCTATTAGTTTCTTGATGCTGTTACTTGCTATGTTAAATAATTTAGTTTGTTCTGAAGTGAATTTTTTGGGGACTATGTGAAACAGCCACAAGAGTGGGTCTACTGGTAAGGCTTTATCTAGTAACTTTGATGTTTCCTTTGAGATTTCATCCCATATTGGGGTTATTTTAGGGCAAAGCCACCAGATATGTGCCATATGGCCGATTTGATCATGACACCTCCAGCAGAGGTTGGAGGCTTCTCTGAATATTTTCTGGCATCTTGATGGAGTAAGATACCATTTATGGAGAATTTTCAGGTTTAACTCAATGAGATTACTAGATGTGGCAGATCTCTTAATGGCTATAAATATCTTAGAGGCGTCAATGTGTGATATCTGAGTTCCCAATTCCTCCCCCCATCTGTTGATGAAGTGAGGGGTGTGACCTGGTGAATTTTGTTTCAGTAGTGCATAAATCATTGATAAGGTGTGTTTTGTAGGAGATTCTTTATGGCATAGGGACTCGAATGTCGTTAGTGGCCTCAACATATTCCTTTTATGCGGATGTCCTGACAGGTAATTGTAACACTGCATATAAAAATACCAATCTCTGAAACAATTAAAGCCTTGTTCGGTTAGGGCCGTTCTAGGGAACAGCTGAGTTTCAGTACCTAGATGGCACATCATCAATT
This sequence comes from Bombina bombina, assembly GCF_027579735.1. Classification (NCBI taxonomy): domain Eukaryota; kingdom Metazoa; phylum Chordata; class Amphibia; order Anura; family Bombinatoridae; genus Bombina; species Bombina bombina. The sequence continues at coordinate 173,867,438 of NC_069509.1, forward strand.
CCCTGTCCGGTTGTGTGTCATTTTTTATCTTTGCTACTAGGCCAGGGGCAAATTCTTTATTAGAGATGAAAGAGGTAAGGGGAGAGTAAGTGGACGAGATGTTGGGTTGCTCTACTAGTATCTTTTCCCATATCAGCATGGTCTCCTGTACTGTGTGTGCGACGTATATCTGGGGTGATCTAGTAATTGATGGTGTCCAGCATCTTGTGCCTAAATGCAATGTACCGGCTATGTCATGTTCGAGGCGAACCCAGATTTTAAAGTTAAAGTTAGTATACCAGTCCACTATTCTCTGTAAGTGTGTGGCCTTCCAGTATGCAACGAGGTCAGGTACCCCCATTCCCCCGTTATCTAGTGTCTGATACATGTCTTTCCTATTGATCCGAGCGTGTCGTTTGTTCCATATAAATTCAAATATTTTAGTTTGCAGGGACGTAAGAAAAGTGCGTGGAAGGGCTATGGGTAGTGTCTGTATGATATATAATATTTTTGGCAGAATACTCATCTTAATGGCACTGATCCTGCCTATCCAGGATAGAGGTTTTCTACGCCAGGAAGACAGGGTGGATACTATTGATGATTGAAGTGGTAGGAAATTTGTCTCGAATATTTGGGTAATCTTTGGGGTTAAAAATATCCCTAGATATTTCAGTTTGCTTTTTTGCCACTTAAATGTACATATACGTGAGATAGGTATTAAATCCCCTTCTGGTATGTTTATGTTTAGGATTTCTGATTTATTCTGGTTGATAAGAAAGTTTGAAATCTTTCCAAATGCATCTAGCTGTTTCAATAATTCTGGTATAGATTGTCTGGGGTTCGTCAAGAAAAAGAGCACGTCATCTGCATATAGAAGCATCTTATGTTGATGTCCCCTAACCTCAACTCCCTCAATGTCTACCGTGTGTCTAACCTTAAGTGCAAGCATTTCTATTACGCAGGCAAACAGGAGCGGGGACAGCGGACATCCCTGCCTGGTTCCGTTAGATATCACAAATGGGGCTGATAGAGATCCGTTTACCCGGATTCTAGCTGTCGGACAATGGTACATTGCAAATGCCCTATCTACAAATGTCTCGCCAAGGCCCATTCTCACAAGGACCACCCGGAGGAACTGCCAGTTGACCCGGTCGAACGCCTTTTCAGCATCCGTGGATATTACCACAGTCGGAACACCACGGTTATTAACATAATCTATCAAATTAAGGGCTCGTACAGTGTTGTCTTTGGCTTCCCTTGTGGGAACGAAGCCCACCTGGTCAGCGTGGATTAAATTTGGGAGTAAGGCGTTCAACCGGGTCGCCAGCAGCTTGGCATATATTTTCACGTCGGTGTTCAATAGTGATATCGGTCTATAGTTCTCGACTCTCGAGTGGTCTTTACCTTCCTTTGGGATTAGTGTTATGTGTGCAGCGAGGGAATTGCTAAGGAATGGTTCTTTACCGGAAATGGAGTTAAAGAGGGTCAGCATGTGTGGGGCTAGAATCTTACTGTATTTTTTATAATAGTAGTTAGTGAAGCCGTCTGGGCCAGGGGTTTTTCCGGTCGGTAGGTCTTTTATGGCCAATAGGAGTTCTCTCATATTGAAAGGGGAATTAAGGGATTCTTTTTGTTCCTGGGTGATCTGTGGTATGTCAAAGTCCTTGAGGAAAGATTCTATGAGGTTAATATTAGTTGCGTCAGTAGGGGGAACAGTTGGTAAGTTGTAGAGGGACTCATAGTATGTGCGAAATGTCTCTGATATGCTAGAGGTAGAGTATACCATGCCTTTCCCTGGTCCACTGATAGACATAATATATGAGCGGTGAGTCCGTCGTTTCAATTTGCGTGCTAGCAATCTACTACATCTGTTATCGCTGTCATAATAAGTTTGTTGTAGTTTGAGTGCAAGTAGTTTGCAATCTCTGTCTAAAAGGGTGCCAACTATTTCCCTCTGCGTCTGTAAATCCTTTTTCAATGTTGTGTCTGTCGGTGTTTTTTTAAGTTTCTCCTCAGTCAAGGTAATGTTATTCAGTGCGGTCTGTAGTGCGGTGCACTGTTGTTTATGATTATGGGACTGTATGCTGATAAGATCCCCTCTAAGTGTGCTTTTATGTGCCTCCCATATAAGTCTAAAATCATCTATGGATGCTACATTTAGTTGAAAGTATTCCTGCAGACGATTCTCTATTTTTTCTTGGTACAGTGGGTGGTCTAATAAATTATTGTCTAATTTCCAAAGAAATGTGGAGTGTGGGGCTGAGGGCCATTCAATAGAACAGGTCACCATAGAGTGATCCGTCCAGCCTGTGGGGATTATCGCTGACCTTATTGCCATGGACAAGCAGGACACGTCTAAAAGGATGTAGTCTATGCGGGAAAATCGGGAGTGTGGAAAGGAGAAGAAGGTATATTGGCGGTCTACCGGGTGATGTATCCTCCAGGTGTTGTGTACTGCTAGGTCTCTAATATGTTGTTTGATTCTATAAAGAACCCGGTTTGGTGTTGAGGAGAGCCCAGTTGATGTGTCTAATGCTGTGTTGAGGGAGACATTAAGATCCCCTCCTAGTATCAGTAGACCCCTTTTAATCTCAAGTATGGCATCCGAAAGGCGTTTGAAAAAGATGTCCTGCTGGGTGTTAGGGGCATATACACAGGCCATTGTGACTATTGTGTTATAGAGTTTGCCAGTCAAGATTAAATATCTGCCCTCTCGATCTCGTGTTAAGCTAAATAGAGTAAAGGGTATACCTTGTTTAATTAAGATTCCCACCCCATTAGTTTTACTATGGTTCGATGCGAAGTATGCCTCTCCAAACTTGTAACTAAATGTTTTGGGTTCTTTCTTGTGAAGGAAGTGGGTTTCCTGCAGCATTATGATATCCCCCTTGTTATCTTTAAAATCCTTAATAGCTATACTTCTTTTGTTTGGGGAATTAAGGCCCTTAGCATTAACTGTTATGATGTGCAGCTGCGCGTTATTGGGAGCCATTATATGTCAGTATGATCACGATCTGTCGCTTGGTAGTGGTGCTAGTGTCCACCTGTTGATAATGGGGAGTAGGTGTCAGAGTGAGAAGCAATACCATATAAATCAGTATACAGGTATTAGAAGGAGTATGTGTGATTATGTAAGCACAATGTGTAAAACAAAAACAAACATCAAGGGTAACAAAAACAAAAACAAAAGTTAACGAGTAAACATTAGAACATGTGAACACATCGCCGGAGCGGCTGAGGGATAGTCCCTCCGGCAAAACAGTTATCCTAATAGGATGTGGGGTCAGCCGGGTACTTAGGCCCAGGCAGATGTGGAATTATTTAACATCCAATGAAAGGATGATATAAATGGGTAAAAGTAACATGGTTCATATATTTTTGCACAATGGGAATGGCCTGGTTATGACAGGTTAAAACTATACATATATAACGTAACTACTTCGTATAGTCACTAGAATTGTCCTTGTGGGCGGTTCAAGCAAATGAATGTCTATAGTTAAAATAAACAACAACAGATAATAAAGGCATGACAAGTGATTTTTACACCACTCTCACCCAACCATGGATCTTGGGGGACAATTAAGTCCTTCAATAATACATCATGAGTTCAGTCTGTCTTTCCTCTTCTTATAGGCAACTTTGTGCCATTGTGTCCCTGCCAAGAGATGTGGTGATGAAGCTGTGTTGTCAGGAGGCTTCTCAGATAGTTGAGGCAGCTGGATTGATAGGCCCAAGCCCTTAGAGAAAGACTCCAGGTCTTGAGGCCCTCTGTAGGTGTGAATCTGGCCTTCCTTAGATACCATCAAACTGAAGGGAAACCCCCAGCGATACTTGATATCATTCTCTTGTAGTGCAGTGGTGATAAATCGGACGTCTCTTCTACGTTGTAGAGTGCTTGGGCATAGGTCTGGGTAAATTTGTAGGGCATGATCCAGATACATTATTTTCCTCAGTTGTCTCGATTTGGACCAGATTTCCTCCCTGTCAGTGAATCTCAGAAATTTAAGGATAACATCCCTAGGGGGTGCACCAGTTGGTGGAGGTGGGCGCAGAGCCCGATGTACTCTTTCCAGTTCCATATCAGGTATATCTGGGTCCCCCATCAGATGGTGAAAGAGGTTCTGCATATATTCTCTAAGTTCAGAGCTTTTTATTGACTCTGGTATACCCCTTACTCTTAAGTTAGACCGTCGACTGCGGTTTTCGAGATCCTCAATTCTTTCTTGCATTGTCTCTATTTGTGAGGATTGAACGTTGGCATGTGTTTCTAGGCTCCCCACCATTTCAGAGATGGTAGTTTGCGTGTCTTCTACTTCCTCTACTCTGCACCCTAAGGCGTTTATGTCAGTTCTCATGGAGGTAAGCTCTTTGGTTATTAATGCCTTTAGGGAGGCAAAGTCCTCTTTTGATGGCAGGTTAGCAATGTCTTGTTTTAGTTGTGTAATATAAGAGGTAGCTATCTGTGATTCTGCAGCGCTTGATAAATCATGAGGAGTCTCATTAGTATTTGCAGTCTGATGTGCAGGGTTGGTTGCTGTGTCTGGCAGTTGAAAGAATGTGCTCACAGAGACTGGCACATTGGTCTGGCTTTTCGTGAGCTTCTCCCCTTTATTCAAGCGTTTAGTCGTCATGTTTTACTTAAGTAATGGAGAGTGTTCAGTTGACCTGTATGCCCTTTCCCAGGATTATTGTTTGGAGGAGGAGATATTAATAATTCAAGTTGTTAGTGATGCCCCATTGAAGGTTTACGGTCAGATGTGGTGTACATTTGTGATGATTTACTGAGAGCAGGTTGTGCACTCCACACCATGTTACGTTATTGCTATTCAGGGTCTTATGTCTTCGGATCAGTGCTTTATGCCCTCCTCTCCTATCATAGTGAGGCCCATTTAATCAGGCATGCGTTCGAGGTGACTTTTAAGTTTGTGGGCGTTATACTTCTTTTTCTGACGGTGCTAATATGTAACATAGATGGCCCTTTGTCCCACTGTGCGGTCGTTATGTGTTGTGTTTCATTTGTTTCAGCTTACCTCCATATATGAGCTGAGTCTGAGATGGGCTCCGGTATCTGTGTCCGCATGGCTCGCACACGGCCCTTTCCAATATGGCGGCGGTCGTTTTTCCTTTGCGGCTAAATAACGGTCCGTTTTTAGCTAAGTCGCATGTCAAATTGCCTTCATGCCATAGCGGTTAGTGTCCCCACATATTTAGGCGCCTGTGTACCACTTTGTAAAGCGATTCTTGCAGGTATATAGTCCTGGGTCTTTTTCCCCAGCACGGAGCTGATTCACACTGCGGCCATTTGCCTGCACGGCCGAACTCCGCCCCGTCCTGGTGGGGGGTTCTTTTGTTTGTGTATCTTAGGTGTTGTGTAAAACGTTGGGGTGACTGGATATTTAACTTGCAAAAAAGATAGTTCTTTTTTGTTGATCAAACCATCAGACAAAGCTTTGTTCAATATACAGTCCAACTCCTCCTTATATTGTGAGGTTGGATTAAACTTTAGTTTTTCATATTGTGTAGTGTTATTGAGTTGTCTAAGACACTCAGTTTTGTAATCCTGAGCATCAAGGATCACAACATTTCTGCCCTTGTCCAATGGTTTCACTACAACAGTTTCATCATTAATTAGATCATTAAGTGCCATTCTTGCTTCTGTGAATTTCTCATATGTGAAGATTTTATTGTCTATTTGCCGGCTTTAATAATTAATACTCATTTAATATTATTCTGGGTACTCCTATTTCTTGGGTAATGAATGAATTGCATATGCTTAACCTTATATGACCAATCAATGTGTGGGTGTTTTTTCTTTTTTTGTCTATTATCTTTTTTCACATGATCCCGAATTAATTAATTATATAATATTTACCAGTATCCCTAGTAGTGTTTATTTCTGGGGGGTGACGGCTCCTATATCTATTTAATTTATAGGCTTCATATGGGGTTGCTGGTTAAGGTTTACTTGTGGACCTCTGTGTAGTTTAATATTATTCTCTAAACCTCCGTTCACCTTGGGACCCACATCTATACTAAATACTGTAGGCCCTTGTCTATAGCCTTAATATCCAAAGGTCAGCTGGTACAAACATTATTAAATATTTATATAAATTACTGTATATACACTCACCGGCCACTTTATTGGGTGCACCTTGCTAGTTCCGGGTTGGACCGCCTTTTGTCTTCAGAACTGCCTTTATTCTTTGTGGTATAGATTCAACAAGGTGTTGGAAACATTCCTCAGAGATTTTCATCCATATTTACATGATAGCATCACAGAGTTGCTGCAGTTTTATCGGCTGCACATCCATGATGTGAATCTCCTGTTCCACTACATACCAATGGTGCTCTATTGGATTGAGATCTGGCGACTGTGGAGGCCATTGGAGTACAGTGAACTCATTGTCATGTTCAAGAAACCTGTTTGAGATTATTTGAGCTTTGTGCTGCTGTAGCCCATCTGCTTCAAGGTTTGACATGTTGTGCATTCAGAGATGGTATTCTGCATACCTTGGTTGTAATGAGTGGTTATTTAAGTTACTGTTGCTTTTCTATCATCTCGAACCAGTCCGTCCATTCTCCTCTGACATCAACAAGGCATTTTCGTCCACACAACTGCCGCTTACTGGATATTTTCTCTTTTTCGGACCATTCTCTGTAAACCCTAGATGGTTGTGCGTGAAAATCCCAGTAGATCAGAAGTTTTTGGAAACAACCATGCCACATTCAAAGTCACTTAAATCTCCTCACAGTTGCTGTAGATTTATCGTCTGCACATCCATGATGTGAATCTTCCGTTCCACTACATACCAAAGGTGCTCTATTGGATTGAGATCTGGCGACTGTGGAGGCCATTGGAGTACAGTGAACTCATTGTCATGTTCAAGAAACCCGTTTGAGATTATTTGAGCTTTGTGACATGGTGCTTTATCCTGCTGGAAGTAGCCATAAGAAGATGGGTACACTGTAGTCATAAAGGGATGGACATGGTCAGCAACAATACTCAGGTAGGCCGTGAAATTTAAACAATGCTCATTTGGTACTAAGGGACCTAAAGTGTGCCAAGAAAATATCCCCCACACCATTACACCACCACCAGCCTGAACCGTTGATACAAGGCAGTTTGGATCCATGCTTCCTTGTTGTTTATGCCAATCAAGACTCATCAGACCAGGCAACGTTTTTTTCAATCCTCTATTGTCCAATTTTGGTGAGCCTGTGTAAATTGTAGCCTCAGTTTCCTGTTCTTAGCTGACAGGAGTGCACCCTGTGTGGTCTTCTGCTGCTGTAGCCCATGTGCTTCAAGGTTCGACATGTTGTGCATTCAGAGATGGTATTCTGCATACCTTGGTTGTAAAGAGTGGTTATTTAAGTTACTATTGCTTTTCTATCATCTCGAACCAGTCTGTCCATTCTCCTCTGACATCAACAAGGCATTTTCGTCCACACAACTGCCGCTTACTGGATATTTTCTCTTTTTCGGACCATTCTCTGTAAACCCTAGATGGTTGTGCGTGAAAATCTCAGTAGATCAGCAGTTTTTGGAACAACCATGCCACATTCAAAGTCACTTAAATCTCCTCACTTCTCCATTCTGATGCTCGGTTTGAACTTCAGCAAGTCGTCTTCACCACGTCTAGATGCCTAAAAGCATTGAGTTGCTGCCATGTGATTGGCTGATTAGCAATTTGTGTTACCAAGCAATTAAACAGGTGTACCTAATAAAGTGGCCGGTGAGTTTATATATATATATATATATGTATATATATATATATATATATATATATATGTGCATTAGAGCCCTTTGTCATTAAGTAGATGAAAACGTAATAAAACATATTTATGCAATATTCATATTTAATAAAGATTTTAACTATGTATTTACTGTAAATATTTCGCTTTTGCTAATGTTTATGCTGTTTGTGTGATGGGTGTTGACTTCTATGGGGAATTTGAAAATGCTATGTTTGCGCGATCTCGGGTGTTAAGTTTTTTTTTTCTACTTTTTTTCTCCATTGATTTCTATGGGGGAATACATGCAGGTGCACATGAAAATTGTTAGGATTTTTCATGCTATTCAGGTTAACGCTAGCGCTAAACAAGTTGTTGTTTTTTTGGAACTTGTAATATGAACACAACCCGGCTAGCGCATACAGCTTAACTCTAGCGGTGTTTTTGCTATTGCGGAAAAAAAAAATTATACAGTGACACTCGCTGTATTATTACATATGCTGTATTATATAATCTATTCTGTACATTGCAGCATTTCACATAAACCAGGGTACCATAATAGGTATTTTTTACTCAATTTACTAACCAGCGGAGGCTGCTGTCGTGCCCCTTGTGGTGTTGCTACCACAAGTTGAGGAGCAGCAGTTATATAAAAGGTGGCGGGGATAAATTGACAGACCTTGCTCTTGCCCGATTGGCCATGCAAGAGAAGGGCAATAACTGCACAAAGATAGGCATATTGGTTACCTAGTTAGGAACATTGTTCATCAGATAGTAAATGGAGCTGTATATCTAAGTATGTATACATAATATTTATTTATATAAAGACTTAGGGGTGGATTTAATAAGCAGTGGATGCTGCTTAATCCGCCCAAAGTTTCCTGCAATCCGGAAACTGAAATTAAGAAGCAGCGGCCCTCATTAACTTGTCCGCCGCCTTTTAGATACGATCAGGATGATTCACATACCCTGCTAGCGGCCGATTGGCTGCGAATGTGCCGGGGGCGGCATTGCACAAGCATTTCTTGTGAAATGCTTGTGTAACGTTAAATGCCGACAGCGTAAACTATCATGTCCGCCCAGGGTTTAATAAATTCACCCCTTTGTGTCTAATTCCCATATCCATGCCAAACCCACACCTCAGGGCATAATCAGCTGTGCAGCCTGTGATTAGCTTTACTGATCCACTGAAAGACACATTTTTCATAAACAGAACCTGAAATTTGAAACTATAAATGAGGTTTTCTAAAAATACAGCAGCTGTTGTTATATTGCAGAATAAACCTTTGTTCTATTTTACATTTACACTTGATAATGTTTTCTTTAGTTATTTTTTCCTTTAATGTATTTTGAAAAGTTGTTTTGCTTCTCTGTTGTTATGTGTATTAAATATTCTGTGTTTCATATATAAAGCATAATGAACTTGATTCTTTCCTTGTTCCGGTAGGTCCCTGGAGATTTGAGTCAAACATCTGAAGACCAGAGTTTGTCAGATTTTGAAATGTAAGTTATATGCATTTGACCATATAAACATTGCAGGGATTGGGTAGTTGTGTCTCTGTGGGATTCCATCTCATAAATGAAACATCAAACATGCCAGCCACTGCGTCTGCAAAACATCATATCATGGCAAGGCCTTCGGTTACAAAACTGATTCTACACTAGATATCATAAATGTGAGGGAAGGAAATGCCTGTACTGTGCTGTTTATTATTGTGACTGCAAAATGAACACCTGCCATCAAACAATGCGGATATTCTATTTCACTTGAAAATAATATCTAATTGGTTATGTTTATTACCCCCGACAACCGTGCTCCTTTCCCCACAGCTTAGCCGTGTCAGTGTGTGTTGTATTTTGTTAATATTCAACACGATAGCAATGGTTTAAAGCTCTCTCCAGCTCCACAAACAATCAAACCAAGGCTCCCCTGTGAACCCAGAGTGCCGTTACAGCAGTAGATCAAACCGAACACGTCGGCATCGTATTGTTTTTAAACTTTTTAAAAATTTATATACAAAACATGGCATGGTGTCTAAGCCAGCAATTGGCTGACGCGTTTCGCTCCCTCTAGTGGCACTTATTCATAGACTCATTTTGTTAATGTTAATCTCAATTTTATAGAACAAACTGTATGAAAAACTACATTTAATAGTATTGGCTTCCTCTGATTTCTCTATAGGTGGCAGCTCCCATATTTCATGCGCTATGATTTTCTTTTTCTCCTTTAATGTGTCCCCAATGTTCCATTTTACCTGCTGGGGTGTATTAAATTGTTTACATTTATTCTTCTTGTTGAAACCGCTACCTATACTGAAAATTTCAGTACAGCATCACTGGTTGAAGAAAATCTATGTAAACAAGCAGGTGCAGTACATATCACATTCCCAGGAATAGGGAGAGGAACTAAAATGTTAATTTTCTATTGTCTCTGAAAGTATTGGTCTTTGTGTATATGTTACAGTTAAAGTGCAGAATCAGTTAGTGTGCACATTTTCTAGTTAATCTGCAGATTAACTGATTTGCTCAGTTAAAGTGCAGAATCTGCACTTTACCTAGGTAATGTGCACATTAACTGCTTCCGTGTAGTTAAAGTGAGAAAAGTTTGTTTCTCTCATGTAAACTGTTTATTGAAAAAGAAGCCGAAGAATGTTCCAATTTCGGCCGAGGGCAGATACGCTCCAGAGTGCTCTGTTATAATCAGAGCCTCGGGCGCCACAACTGCCTCTGGGAACCTTACCATGGGTCCCAGCCCGCACGTCTTGAAATTCTCTGTCTGGGAAATTATCTATCGAATCTATCTATGTAATTCAAAGTGTCACCAATTTTTAGACTGCACAAATAAGTAAGCAATTGCAAATTCATTTCCTATATCAAATCTAAAAACTGCAATAAAATAATTTGTGACTGCAAATTAATTTCCTAGATCTAATATTTTAAACCGTTTGATTGTTTGTATTATATTTTTTTAATTGTTATAGTTGAGTTTAACTAAATAACGAAATAAATAAAGAACATGATGTTAAATAATAGTTGAGTTTAACAAAATAAATAAAGAACAGAATGTTCCGATTTCGGCCGAGGGCAGATACGCTCCAGAGTGCTCTGTTCTAATCAGAGCCTCGGGCGCCGCATCTGCCTCTGGGAATCTTACCATGGGTCTCAGCCCGCACGTCTTGAAATTCTCTGTCTGGGAAATGATCTATCTATCTATTGAATCTATCTATTTATTATAGATTTGATAGATAGATAGATAATTTCCCAGACAGAGAATTTCAAGACGTGCAGGCTGTGACCCATGGTAAGGTTCCCAGAGGCAGTTGTGGCGCCCGAGGCTCTGATTAGAACAGAGCATTCTGGAGCGTATCTGCCCTCGGCCGAAATCGGAACATTTTGTTTTACATTATTTCGTTAAACTCAAATATTATTTAACATCATGTTCTTTATTTCGTTAAACTCAACTATAACAATTAATGAAATTAACATAATGTTATTATTTAACATCATGTTCTTTATTTAGTTAAACTCAACTATAACAATAAAAAAAAATATAATACAAACAATCAAACAGTTTAAAATATTAGATCTAGGAAATTAATTTGCAGTCACAAATTGTGTCTGGACCGTATCTGCCCTCGGCCGAAATCGGAACATTCTGTTCTTTATTTATTACATTCTTCTGCTTCTTTTTCAATAAACAGTTTACATGAGAGAAACAAACTTTTCTAAAAAGCTAAAATGCTTTTTTTTTGTACTTTAACTAGTGCCTAGTAGGTAATGTGCAGATTACCTAGGCAATGTGAGAAATGAAACAATTTTTCTGCACTTTAACTGATCACCCTAGTTAATCTGCAGATTAACTAGGTAATGTGCACATTAACTGATTTCTGAACTTTAACTGTAACATATATATTGAGAGATAAAAGATGGTCTGCTCCCCTGTAAGTGTAAACCATTTTATTGGGTTGCGGCTGCAATTGGCAAATAATGCTTTTTCGTATTAAAAATAAACATAAAGGATGAATTCAATTCTCATATATATATATATATACATATATATATATACATTTTTTAAATACTGCAGATAGTATAACAAATCATTGAAAATGTATTAAGTGAAAATCAACTTAACAATACACTGTTCCTTTAAAGCCTTATATCCAATCCTGGTAAAATATTTTAGGAACAGAAAGTGTTAATTTTATTGTCAAGGATGAAAACATGTATTTTAAAGGCACAGTAAACACCTTGAGATTGTTATATAAATGTTTAATTATGTATAGTGCAACAAATTAGTTGTATACTTTTTATTCCAATTCTAAGAACTCAAAGTATGCATGGGAGACTTCACAGGCCTAACCCTGCTACATACTATATCTGTCCCTAATGGGCTTCAGCAGTGATGATAAACTGCTTCAATGCGCATGACGAGCTATTCTTTTCGTGCACATTGCAGCCTGTTGGCGCATGACGAGCTCTTTTTGTTATGCAGGGAGATCCTGATCAAACATGGTTTTCGGCGATCTCCCGCACTACAGGCTGGGGATTGTTGGTGGCCTAATGGGCGCCACTCCCAGGCTTCATGGGCTATGCATGTGGTGATGTCACAAAGGGGGCAGAACCAGGAAGCTCAGTGTAGCTGCAAAGTGGCTACATCGGGGAGGTTCTTTAAATCCCCCGATCTTAGCTCCTTTAATTGCTACAAACCTCCAAGACCCCTAATTTGGAAGACAATCACCTGCACTTTCAAATAGTGGAAACAGTATCACACAGCAGATTTTTTAAGACTAAATTAAGAAAAACACATGGGGATTTCCTGGGGAATGGGTCATTATATGTGCAATAAACAAATCTGTTATGTCTAGAGACCCCCAATAAAGTTTATCTTCTAGTAGACAAGTCCCTTTTCTCCAACATAGGTGTGTCCGGTCCACGGCGTCATCCTTACTTGTGGGATATTCTCTTCCCCAACAGGAAATGGCAAAGAGCCCAGCAAAGCTGGTCACATGATCCCTCCTAGGCTCCGCCTACCCCAGTCATTCTCTTTGCCGTTGTACAGGCAACATCTCCACGGAGATGGCTTAGAGTTTTTTAGTGTTTAACTGTAGTTTTTATTATTCAATCAAGAGTTTGTTATTTTAAAATAGTGCTGGTATGTACTATTTACTCAGAAACAGAAAAGAGATGAAGATTTCTGTTTGTATGAGGAAAATGATTTTAGCACCGTAACTAAAATCCATGGCTGTTCCACACAGGACTGTTGAGAGCAATTAACTTCAGTTGGGGGAACAGTGTGCAGTCTCTTGCTGCTTGAGGTATGACACATTCTAACAAGACGATGTAATGCTGGAAGCTGTCATTTTTCCCTATGGGATCCGGTAAGCCATGTTTATTACGATGGTAAATAAGGGCTTCACAAGGGCTTATTAAGATTGTAGACTTTTCTGGGCTAAATCGATTCAGTTTTAAAACATATTTAGCTTTGAGGAATCATTTTATCTGGGTTTATTGATATTATAATATCGGCAGGCACTGTATTAGACACCTTATTTCTCTGGGGCTTTCCCAAAGCATAAGCAGAGCCTCATTTTCGCGCCGGTGTGGCGCACTTGTTTTTGAGAGGCATGGCATGCAGTCGCATGTGAGAGGAGCTCTGATACTTAGAAAAGACTTTCTGAAGGCGTCATTTGGTATCGTATTCCCCTTTGGGCTTGGTTGGGTCTCAGCAAAGCAGATACCAGGGACTGTAAAGGGGTTAAAGTGTTAAAACGGCTCCGGTTCCTTTATTTTAAGGGTTAAAGCTTCCAAATTTGGTGTGCAATACTTTTAAGGCTTTAAGACACTGTGGTGAAAATTTGGTGAATTTTGTACAATTCCTTCATGTTTTTTCGCAATTGCAGTAATAAAGTGTGTTCAGTTTAAAATTTAAAGTGACAGTAACGGTTTTATTTTAAAACGTTTTTTGTACTTTATTATCAAGTTTATGCCTGTTTAACATGTCTGAACTACCAGATAGACTGTGTTCTGAATGTGGGGAAGCCAGAATTCCTGTTCATTTAAATAAATGTGATTTATGTGATAATGACAATGATGCCCAAGATGATTCCTCAAGTGAGGGGAGTAAGCATGGTACTGCATCATTCCCTCCTTCGTCTACACGAGTCTTGCCCACTCAGGAGGCCCCTAGTACATCTAGCGCGCCAATACTGCTTACTATGCAACAATTAACGGCTGTAATGGATAATTCTGTCAAAAACATTTTAGCCAAAATGAACCCTTGTCAGCGTAAGCGTGGCTGCTCTGTTTTAGTTACTGAAGAGCATGACGACGCTGATATTAATATCTCTGAAGGGCCCCTAACCCAATCTGAGGGGGCCAGGGAGGTTTTGTCTGAGGGAGAAATTACTGATTCAGGGAACATTTCTCAACAGGCTGAACCTGATGTAATTGCATTTAAATTTAAGTTGGAACATCTCCGCATTCTGCTTAAGGAGGTATTATCCACTCTGGATGATTGTGAAAAGTTGGTCATCCCAGAGAAACTATGTAAAATGGACAAGTTCCTAGAGGTGCCGGAGCTCCCAGAAGCTTTTCCTATACCCAAGCGGGTGGCGGACATTGTTAATAAAGAATGGGAAAGGCCCGGTATTCCTTTCGTCCCTCCCCCCATATTTAAAAAATTGTTTCCTATGGTCGACCCCAGAAAGGACTTATGGCAGACAGTCCCCAAGGTCGAGGGAGCGGTTTCTACTTTAAACAAACGCACCACTATACCCATAGAGGATAGTTGTGCTTTCAAAGATCCTATGGATAAAAAATTAGAAGGTTTGCTTAAAAAGATGTTTGTTCAGCAGGGTTACCTTCTACAACCAATTTCATGCATTGTCCCTGTCACTACAGCCGCATGTTTCTGGTTTGATGAACTGATAAAGGCGCTCGATAGTGATTCTCCTCCTTATGAGGAGATTATGGACAGAATCAATGCTCTCAAATTGGCTAATTCTTTCACCCTAGACGCCACTTTGCAATTGGCTAGGTTAGCGGCTAAGAATTCTGGGTTTGCTATTGTGGCGCGCAGAGCGCTTTGGTTGAAATCTTGGTCGGCTGACGCGTCTTCCAAGAACAAGCTACTAAACATTCCTTTCAAGGGGAAAACGCTGTTTGGCCCTGACTTGAAAGAGATTATCTCGGATATCACTGGGGGTAAGGGCCACGCCCTTCCTCAGGATCGGCCTTTCAAGGCGAAAAATAGACCCAATTTTCGTCCCTTTCGTAAAAACGGACCAGCCCAAAGTGCTACGTCCTCTAAGCAAGAGGGTAATACTTCTCAAGCCAAGCCAGCTTGGAGACCAATGCAAGGCTGGAACAAGGGAAAGCAGGCCAAGAAGCCTGCCACTGCTACCAAGACAGCATGAAATATTGGCCCCCGATCCGGGACCGGATCTGGTGGGGGGCAGACTCTCTCTCTTCGCTCAGGCTTGGGCAAGAGATGTTCTGGATCCTTGGGCGCTAGAAATAGTCTCCCAGGGTTATCTTCTGGAATTCAAGGGACTTCCCCCAAGGGGGAGGTTCCACAGGTCTCAGTTGTCTTCAGACCACATAAAAAGACAGGCGTTCTTACATTGTGTAGAAGACCTGTTAAAAATGGGAGTGATTCATCCTGTTCCACTGAGAGAACAAGGGATGGGGTTCTACTCCAATCTGTTCATAGTTCCCAAAAAAGAGGGAACGTTCAGACCAATCTTAGATCTCAAGATCTTAAACAAGTTTCTCAAGGTTCCATCGTTCAAGATGGAAACCATTCGAACTATTCTTCCTTCCATCCAGGAGGGTCAATTCATGACCACGGTGGATTTAAAGGATGCGTATCTACATATTCCTATCCACAAGGAACATCATCGGTTCCTAAGGTTTGCATTCCTGGACAAACATTACCAGTTCGTGGCGCTTCCTTTCGGATTAGCCACTGCTCCAAGGATTTTCACAAAGGTACTAGGCTCCCTTCTAGCGGTGCTAAGACCAAGGGGCATTGCAGTAGTACCTTACCTGGACGACATTCTGATTCAAGCGTCGTCCCTTCCTCAAGCAAAGGCTCACACGGACATTGTCCTGGCCTTTCTCAGATCTCACGGCTGGAAAGTGAACGTGGAAAAGAGTTCTCTATCCCCGTCAACAAGGGTTCCCTTCTTGGGAACAATTATAGACTCTTTAGAAATGAGGATCTTTCTAACAGAGGCCAGAAAAACAAAACTTCTAGACTCTTGTCGGATACTTCATTCCGTTCCTCTTCCTTCCATAGCTCAGTGCATGGAAGTGATCGGGTTGATGGTAGCGGCGATGGACATAGTTCCTTTTGCGCGCATTCATCTAAGACCATTACAACTGTGCATGCTCAGTCAGTGGAATGGGGACTATACAGACTTGTCTCCGAAGATACAAGTAAATCAGAGGACCAGAGACTCACTCCGTTGGTGGCTGTCCCTGGACAATCTGTCTCAAGGGATGACGTTCCGCAGACCAGAGTGGGTCATTGTCACGACCGACGCCAGTCTGATGGGCTGGGGCGCGGTCTGGGGATCCCTGAAAGCTCAGGGTCTTTGGTCTCGGGAAGAATCTCTTCTACCGATAAATATTCTGGAACTGAGAGCGATATTCAATGCTCTCAAGGCCTGGCCTCGGCTAGCGAGGGCCAAGTTCATACGATTTCAATCAGACAACATGACAACTGTTGCGTACATCAACCATCAGGGGGGAACAAGGAGTTCCCTAGCGATGGAAGAAGTGACCAAAATCATTCTATGGGCGGAGTCTCACTCCTGCCACCTGTCTGCTATCCACATCCCAGGAGTGGAAAATTGGGAAGCGGATTTTCTGAGTCGTCAGACATTGCATCCGGGGGAGTGGGAACTCCATCCGGAAATCTTTGCTCACCACCTGTGGGGCATTCCAGACATGGATCTGATGGCCTCTCGTCAGAACTTCAAAGTTCCTTGCTACGGGGCCAGATCCAGGGATCCCAAGGCGGCTCTAGTGGATGCACTAGTAGCACCTTGGACCTTCAAACTAGCTTATGTGTTCCCGCCATTTCCTCTCATCCCCAGGCTGGTAGCCAGGATCAATCAGGAGAGGGCGTCGGTGATCTTGATAGCTCCTGCGTGGCCACGCAGGACTTGGTATGCAGATCTGGTGAATATGTCATCGGCTCCACCTTGGAAGCTACCTTTGAGACGAGACCTTCTTGTTCAGGGTCCGTTCGAACATCCGAATCTGGTTTCACTCCAGCTGACTGCTTGGAGATTGAACGCTTGATTTTATCGAAGCGAGGATTCTCAGATTCTGTTATCGATACTCTTGTTCAGGCCAGAAAGCCTGTAACTAGAAAGATTTACCACAAAATTTGGAAAAAATATATCTGTTGGTGTGAATCTTAAGGATTCCCTTGGGACAAGGTTAAGATTCCTAGGATTCTATCCTTCCTTCAAGAAGGATTGGAAAAAGGATTATCTGCTAGTTCCCTGAAGGGACAGATTTCTGCCTTGTCGGTATTACTTCACAAAAAGCTGGCAGCTGTGCCAGATGTTCAAGCCTTTGTTCAGGCTCTGGTTAGAATCAAGCCTGTTTACAAACCTTTGACTCCTCCTTGGAGTCTCAATTTAGTTCTTTCAGTTCTTCAGGGGGTTCCGTTTGAACCCTTACATTCCGTTGATATTAAGTTATTATCTTGGAAAGTTTTGTTTTTAGTTGCGATTTCTTCTGCTAGAAGAGTCTCAGAATTATCTGCTCTGCAGTGTTCTCCTCCTTATCTGGTGTTCCATGCAGATAAGGTGGTTTTACGTACTAAACCTGGTTTTCTTCCAAAAGTTGTTTCTAACAAAAACATTAACCAGGAGATTATCGTACCTTCTCTGTGTCCAAAACCAGTTTCAAAGAAGGAACGTTTGTTGCACAATTTGGATGTTGTTCGCGCTCTAAAATTCTATTTAGATGCTACAAAGGATTTTAGACAAACATCTTCCTTGTTTGTTGTTTATTCAGGTAAAAGGAGAGGTCAAAAAGCAACTTCTACCTCTCTCTCTTTTTGGATTAAAAGCATCATCAGATTGGCTTACGAGACTGCCGGACGGCAGCCTCCCGAAAGAATCACAGCTCATTCCACTAGGGCTGTGGCTTCCACATGGGCCTTCAAGAACGAGGCTTCTGTTGATCAGATATGTAGGGCAGCGACTTGGTCTTCACTGCACACTTTTACCAAATTTTACAAGTTTGATACTTTTGCTTCTTCTGAGGCTATTTTTGGGAGAAAGGTTTTGCAAGCCGTGGTGCCTTCCATTTAGGTGACCTGATTTGCTCCCTCCCTTCATCCGTGTCCTAAAGCTTTGGTATTGGTTCCCACAAGTAAGGATGACGCCGTGGACCGGACACACCTATGTTGGAGAAAACAGAATTTATGTTTACCTGATAAATTTCTTTCTCCAACGGTGTGTCCGGTCCACGGCCCGCCCTGGTTTTTTAATCAGGTCTGATAATTTATTTTCTTTAACTACAGTCACCACGGTACCATATGGTTTCTCCTATGCAAATATTCCTCCTTAACGTCGGTCGAATGACTGGGGTAGGCGGAGCCTAGGAGGGATCATGTGACCAGCTTTGCTGGGCTCTTTGCCATTTCCTGTTGGGGAAGAGAATATCCCACAAGTAAGGATGACGCCGTGGACCGGACACACCGTTGGAGAAAGAAATTTATCAGGTAAACATAAATTCTGTTTTTCAATAAAATATATTAATTTTGTCTGTATAGTGGGATGATCACTGTGGTAACAGTATAGTCAGGTGATCACTGTGGTAACATTGTAGTCAGGTGATCACTGTGGTAACAGTGTAGTCAGGTGATCACTGTGGTAACAGTATAGCCAGGTGATCACTGTGGTAACTGTATAATCAGGTGATCACTGTGGTAAACTGTATTGTCAGGTGATCACCGTGGTAACAGTATAGTCAGGTGATCACCGTGGTAACAGTATAATCAGGTGATCACTGTGGTAACAGTATAGTCAGGTGATCACTGTGGTAACAATATAGTCAGGTGATCACTGTGGTAACATTATAGTCAGGTGATCACTGTGGTAACAGTATAGTCAGGTGATCACTGTGGTAACAGTATAGTCAGGTGATCACTGTGGTAAACTGTATTGTCAGATGATCACCGTGGTAACAGTATAATCAGGTGATCACTGTGGTAACAGTATAGTCAGGTAATCACTGTGGTAACAGTATAGTCAGGTAATCACTGTGGTAACATTATAGTCAGGTGATCACTGTGGTAACAGTATAATCAAGTGATCACTGTGGTAACAGTATAGTCAGGTAATCACTGTGGTAACAGTATAGTCAGGTGATCACTGTGGTAACATTATAGTCATGTGATCACTGTGGTAATATTATAGACAAGTGATCACTGTGGTAACAGTATAGTCAGGTGATCACTGTGGTAACAGTATAGTCAGGTGATCACTGTGGTAACAGTATAGTCAGGTGATCACTGTGGTAACTGTATAATCAGGTGATCACTGTGGTAAACTATATTGTCAGGTGATCACCGTGGTAACAGTATAATCAGGTGATCACCGTGGTAACAGTATAGTTAGGTGATCACTGTGGTAACAGTATAGTCAGGTGATCACTGTGGTAACAGTATAGTCAGGTGATCACTGTGGTAAACTATATTGTCAGGTGATCACCGTGGTAACAGTATAGTCAGGTGATCACTGTGGTAACTGTATAATCAGGTGATCACTGTGGTAAACTATATTGTCAGGTGATCACTGTGGTAACAGTATAGTCAGGTGATCACCGTGGTAACAGTATAGTCAGGTGATCACTGTGGTAACAGTATAGTCAGGTGATCACTGTGGTAACAGTATAGTCAGGTGATCACTGTGGTAACTGTATAATCAGGTGATCACTCTGGTAAACTGTATTGTCAGGTGATCACCATGGTAACAGTATAGTCAGGTGATCACCGTGGTAACAGTATAGTTAGGTGATCACCATTGTGGTAACAGTGAACACCTTGCAAGAAAAAAAGTGCTTTTATTTCTGTACTGTACAATGTGGCCTCTCTGGTTTTTATTATAACCCCCATAAGCATGTATGGGCCCCTATTTCACATGTGGCTACCCATAAGGACAATTTAGTAAGGTGACCAAAGTAACAGCAGTTGCCATTTTCAGTATTATTTACTAAAATCTATGCAACAATTATACATTTATTTATTTATTTTTTTACAAGTTTTGCCCCTGGTATCTCACAATCCATGAATTATAAATATAATAATGGTATATTGTGAATCTGCTCTGCCCGCTGAAAAAAACCCAGTATATAATGTGTGTGGAACTGAAATTTGACTTACAAATAAGCTCAAAATTGCCTTTATCAATGGGAAAGGATTAAGTATGAAACTGCAAAACAAAGCATATTTTGCTAACAAAATTACAGTGGCCAGCTGTGTCTTCTCAAGTAACAAAACTCAGTTGGGACCTCCAAATAAGGCAATTGGCAGGTGAAGTTTAGCTATTAAAAACAATTGCAGCAAGCAAGTTGTTAACACAATAAAATAATTTTCACACTCCCCATACCTGTTAATTTATTGCACAACTGAACAAGAATGTTGCAATTACTATGTGCTTATTGTCCCTAAGGATAGGACGAAGAACAGAAACAGATGCTAAGCTGTAGATTATCCGTGAGCATATACCTATAAAACCTCTCTACAGGGTAGGTATGAAAGTAACAGCTTATCGGAATTCTCATTCTAGTGTGTTCTGTTGAGAATTCATTTTAATTCTCCTGCTGATTTCGGCAATAGAGCATATTTACTTTTTGATAGAGGGTAAATTGTTCATCTGTATGGAATTCAGCTTCAAGTGCCTTCACTTGGTTATCAAATGCAAAGGTGTGTACGCTGAATAAAAACAGTTTATTTCCGCAAACAGTAGATCTAAAGAGACACTAAATCAGCAGAACATGCTTTAACCTCTTGGTTACCAGAGAGAACACTAGCATGTTACATAGCAGTTGCTGGAAGCTATAGAGTTAAAGGGACATATATGTAGAGAAAGAAAATGTTCTAATCTTCTAGAACATTTTATTATTGCCCTAACTCTTTGCTTAACCTTGGTTACAGATCACATCGTGCCCTTATAAATGTTTGGATACCCTCTGTTTTTCTTCGAGGCAAATCCGCCAATGCGTTTCATGTCTATCAGGTAAGAAAATGTACAATATAGAGTTGATTTCTGGGAAAGAGCAAATACTTTAAGAAAAAAACATTGTTTGCAGATGAACTTATCATGTGTTTGTTGTTCCGTTAAGTGGTATAGAAATGGAATTGCCATTGCTAAGTGACTTTCAATAAACAGAATTGACTCACCATAGAATGTTACCTATACATAAACATGTGGGCTCTAGTTTAGATATTTTCATATCAGTGTGGGATTACTGCATCTTTGACAGTGCAGTAAATTTTGTATTTATTTATAAATCACATTTTTATACTGAGGCACATGGTCTCCATGATAGTGAATCAATGGGATCCACCTAATTAAAGCAAAAACAAGACCTCATTAAACCCAAATTCCTTATATATTAAACAGACAGGGAAGTCAGAATTTAACTGATGTGATTCAGATAGAGTGTACAATTTTATTATTATAATAATTATATTATCAAATTAAAAATCAAGAATTTAGTTAAAAAGGTCCCAATTTATTTCTGAAACCCAAAAGAAATGGAAGTGCACTTTAGACAATTTAAATAATATAATATAGAGTATAAAAACTAATATGATCAATAAATATATATGTAGTATAAGATAAGGATATTGAGCTTAGATGATAGAAATAAGCACCAAAATAAAGTTAATAAACAAGGTTAATACTCCTAACTTCATACCAGAATGTAAATAAATAAGAAAGCTGCAAGACTAGTCAATCATCCGTATACGTACATAGAACACAATCCACACGCACGGAATGATCTGTTATAAGTCTGCAGTGAAAAGATATAAGTAACGAGCAGTCTCTGGCAAAATGCAAAAAAAAAAAAAAAAAAAAAATTAAAGGTAGTATCACAGCTGTAGGCAATAAGCCTCTGGAATATTCTCTAAGAATAAAATGCAATACACAAAACCCTTACTCACTTTGAGCGTAGTATACCCCACTTCCTCTGAGTAGTGTCGGACCTACTAACGTGTTAGGTTTAAAGACATTCATAACAAAACCTGTTCAAATTTATATTAACCGATCACTGTTTCATACCACAGTAACCCCCGCTAATTAACGATGGCTCCTAAGTTCAGAGTAATATATAAACATCAGAAAAGGCAGGGACATATCTCACGTAGGGCCTGACTCTACAAACTTTGCTAGGCTAGACGTGGTTTTCCATGCCATCACTCGCAGTGTATTTTTTAAAAAAAAAATAAAAAGCTATTCCTGCAAGTGGGGTGATGTCTCCCATACAAAGTAATAGAGGTCGCTAGAAAGGGAAACTTTGCTGGGGCGAACAAAGTTAGCAGGAAGCACAAGTGTGTTTTAAAATTAAATCCTACCGCTAATACAGATCAGATTATTCTGCTTTCAGCGTATACAGTACCTTATAACCACCTCTATTTGCTTATACATGTGTTTTTATATTAGAGAAATACGTTTTTTTTTTTATATTTTTACACAATCTCAACACCTTTTAGTTTCCAAGAAAACAGTGAGAACTGCGGGTGTGGGGGGTGGGTAAATGTTTACAGAATACACAGACCTGGAGGCGAAATTTCAGCTATGCCCATGGAATGCTGCCCCTGTTCAGCCAACTAGCAGAGGCAGGGAAACTAATTTTATAATAAGGAAATTAATACGCTTTAAGTTTTGTATCATAAATACGAATTTTACAGCCTTTTTTTTCATGTGCAGTGTATTTTTATTAGGATTTCTACTGTGCACTGTAAATTGTTTCTTGCACGGTTTCAATTCAAATTTATAATTTTTCCATAAAATACAATTTTTGCAGAACAATGCCATTACAATTTTTAATGCGATTAAACAATACCGTTATATTACTGCCTAATTTTATTTCAATTCGTCATTTATAAGATTTTAAAATTAGAATTTATTGTGAGTCCTATTGTATGCATCACCTTCATGTACTTAAAATTAGGGAACACCCCTTTGCAAGACACACTGTTCTCAAGGTAAAAGCTGCCCTTACAGAATTAAAACAGGGGTTCATCTGGTACTGAAGTTTACAGATCTAGAGTCTACTGCGGATTGTCTTATCTGTTGACACTAATATTTTTTAAGATTGCTGTCAGTGCCAAGCTTTTATTTGAGGCCTTCCACCAACCCCCTAACAGAGTACCTTAGGGACTCAGCCATATTGCAGCGCCACATGTGCGCTGTTTCTTTTTTCATTATTTGCTGCCTAAGATGTGAGCATGTAGGACTTATATAGAGGTATACGAGTCCTTTTTACATTATTTGCTGCCTAAGATGTGAGCATGTAGCACTTATATAGAGGTATACAAGACATTTTTTGGTTTAGAACCCTGGACAGCACTTGTTAATTGGTGGGTGAATTTATCCACCAATCAGCAAGAGCAACCCAGGTTTTTCACCAAAAATTGGCCGGCATCTAAACTTACATTCTTGCTTTTCAAATAAAGATATCAAGAGAATAAAGAAAATTTGGTAATAGGAGTAAATTAGAAAGTTGCTTAAAATTGCATGCTCTATCTGAATCACGAAAGAAAAAAAATTGGGTTCAGTGTCCCTTTAAATAATATTGGGCAAATCTAAGAGTATAACATGAATTTATATTCTAACATAGGGCTGAGTGCTGCATCAGCAGTAGTGGTTGAATACCCAATAGAATCAATACACATCCACACTTTTACAATAAAATATAAAATATATTAATAAAGGACATTTCCTTTACATCCAAAGACCATTAAAAATGTTTTTGAAAAAATATTTTCGTACAAAAAAACAAGTATCTTCACAAAACATAACTGAAGGAACCTATTTTGCCTTAGCTAAATAAATAAAAGACATAATGAAATTGAGACATATCCAGTGTCTGTGTATTTAATATTTGTGCATTTACTTTTTTTATCTTTATTATCTTGAAAAACCCTTTTCATAATATGATTGTTTAGGTTCCTTTGGCAGTTAATTTATTTGAGGTAATATCATTTTGTAGCGGTGTCTCATAATCTTAATAAAATAATAATTGATTAGTGAAGCTTAATTAAATCCAGATCTATGTGAGGGGGCTATGGATTTTTCTACCAATCTAATCACAAGTGTAATGATTATAGAACTGCAAACGTTTTTATGAAACCCCTGAACTGCTTACATGAAAAGCATGACCGCTAGCTAGGATTCAGAAATGTCCCCTTCAGAGTCAAATTTGAATGTACGATTTCCAACCAGAACCTAGATATGGGGGCCCAAGTTTTTATACAAATGTTGGCATACAACATGCAGTGCTGACATGGACTACTACCACGTACCCTGCCCAAGCACCATATAGTTTAAAAAATATTGTTTTTTAAGATTATTACTAATTTGAGTAGACATTCTTTAAAAGGTTTTCTGCTCCTTCTCTTAAAGGGACAGTCTACAGCAGAATTGTTATTGTTTTAAAAGATAGATAATCCCTTTATTACCCATTCCCCAGTTTTGCATAACCAACACATTTATATAAATATACTTTTAACCTCTGTGATTATCTTGTATTTAAGCCTCTGCAAACTGCCCCTTTATTTCAGTTCTTTTGACAGACTTGCAGTTTAGCCAAAGACTGCTCCAAGATAACTTCACGTGCACGAGCACAGTGTTATCTATATGAAATACGTGAACTAACACCCTCTAGTGGTGAAAAACTGTTAAAATGCATTCTGAAAAGAGATGGTCTTCAAGGTCTAAGAAATTAGCATATGAACCTCCTAGGTTAAGCTTTCAACTAAGAATACCAAGAGAACAAAGCAAAATTGGTGATAAAAGTAAATTGGAAAATTGTTTAAAATTACATGCTCTATCTGAATCATGAAATTTATTTTGACCTAGATTGTCCCTTTAACTGTACATCTATCTTTTCTGCCTTATTGTCTTCTTACACCTCCATTTCTTTGAAATAAAGATTTGTTTTTTGTTCAACCACTAATAATGCTATATTAGTTTTCCACAGATTACATTTTGTGAATTGCTGTTTTGTTTTGTAGTATTAATACTAAATATTATTATAAATTATTATTGAAGTGTGAACCTTTGGGGCTGAGGACTGGTGAAATGCCCACACAGGGGCCCAGGACTAGAGGAATACCCACACCAGGATTGTGGACTTGAGGAATGCCTACACATCGGTCCTGGACTGGAGGAATGTCTGCACAGTGGCAGTGAACTGGAGAAATGCCTGCACTGGGGACTAGGACAGGACATAGTCATTATACACTGGCAGAAGATATATAGTACAAGACAATAGCAAAGTCCAGGTTCAAGCCAGGGGTCAGAAAACCAGGAAGCAGTCCAGTCTTACGACAGGGATAATCCAGAAGAATGGTCAGAAGGCTTGCCAGGTTCAGGAGCCAGAAATTCAATCAATTACAACAGCAGGATGCAGGGTACAGGTCAGAAGCACAAACAAAGGGAGTGAACTACAATGCCAGGTCACAGAGGAGACTTAAAAGCAGCCTTTTATAGTGATACTGACAAGGTAGCTGCCAGCCAGTGCAGGCAGTATGACTAAGGAACTATCAATAGCCATTCAGTGGCTCGGAGGATAAAGCCACAAAACAGCACAGAAAAGAGACCCAGAATCAATCCTGGGAATGGTGTGACAGTGCCCCTTTGCATGCCCTTTGCCTTTTAATAAACTTGCAAATGTTGTTTTCCACATCTGTACCATCCAAAGCAAAAGTACAATTGGGAGGGATAGTCTTGGTTAGTGACTTGTCCCAAATTGAGTCCTGACATATGACTGCAATAGAACGGTATTGCAACTTTAATGTAATCTTAGGCTTGCAAGGTTCGAATGTATAACTGATTTGTTATTGAATGACCCCACTTCCAGGCAGTAGTCTTCATAAACAGTAGTATACCATCTGTATCCTCTTCCTCAATACAACAAAATGATACAGAAGAGGGTATTGGACTGGGCAGACATGAGAACTGACAAGACCATTTACTTTCCCAGCAGAGGTCCAAGAGTTCTCAACCTTCAAGACCACATCTGCTTCAGTAGACCCCAAAGGTTTGAGTACAGTGATAAATAACTTTGTGGGGTCAGAGTTTCCACTAGAATCTGATGAAACCATCACAAGACTTGGCACACAGGAATCCAGTTGGAAAGTGAGTGCAGAGACTTCTAAAATCGAAGTAGAGACTGAGGTCTTGGTAGATATAGTTCCAGTCTTATCTGGGAGTTGTTGCACTAAGATAATGCTTATACAGACTTCTGCTTTAGGTGTTTTTGTAGTGAGTGTGTAGCACTCTTCCCCACAAATGAACCAGGGCTACTCATAGAAACTGGAGACTCATGAACTGGATTCAAAGCAGAACGCCTTGGTGGTCTGACTGGTCAAAAAGGTTTAAATGTCTAGCAGACCCACAATTAAAACAAAGTCCTTGGGTTTTCCTTCTGATCTTTTCAGAAACAGAAAGGGATGTCTTTGGAGGATTGCTTCTGTGTGAGACAGTCTTTACATATGTAGGTGGTGTTAGTCCTGACATGGTGTTAGTCTCAGACAGAATTAATTATAGAAACGTTTGTGCTGGAAGACTTGGATACAGTTTAAGCAAAGATTTAAAAAATAATATATATGGTCAGGAAGTTTCAAAAGTACTTGGTAGAGTTCTTGGATGACCTTTGTTGTTGTGGTCACTTGGTCAGACAATACAGTTAGCGGGACACCTCTGCATGCTCCGTTGTGTGGCCCTGACATTCTATCACGCTCTGAGGAGCGGGGTTAGGGGTTTGGTGCTCTGAGGTAGAGGTATCTGACTTAAGTTTCCCTTGTAAGTTAAAAGGGGATGTGTCTCATACAGCTAATTCCCCTTTTAGGCGTAATGGCAACACTAAGGAAAACAAGTTTATTGTACAGGAACTGGAGATTGTGGAGCCCAATACTGGGCTGTGGAGCTGACACAGGGACTGGAAGCTGTGGAGCTGACACAGGGCTTGAATGCTGTGGGGCTGTACACAGGGCTTGGATTCTGTGCAGCAGTAGCCACAGCACTTGGATGCTGTGCAGCAGGAGACAAAGGATTGGGATGCTGTGCTGCAGGAGACACAGGACTACGATGCCATGTCACAGAACTTGGATGTTGTGTGGCAGTAGTGCCCACACCGGTGCCTTGCACAGGCGGCTTGCCCAAACTGGGGCCTTGGACAGGTGAGCGTACACTGTAACAGGGTCTGTACCTTGGTAGGTTAGCTACGCTGGAACAGGGTCTGAGCCTTGGCAGGTGAGCTTACACTGGAACAGTCTGAGCCTTGGCAGGAACCACAGGACTAGGGGCAGTGCCCGCACTGGGTTTGAGGACTGGAGTGCCCACACTGGGTTCGAGAACTGGAGTGCCCACTCTGGGTTTGAGGACTGGAGTGCCCACACTGGGGCTGACGACTGAAGAAGGTCGGTATACACTGGCAGAAGGTATATAGCACAAAAGAAAAGTCCAGGTTCAAGCCAGGGATCAGGAAACAAGGAAGAAGTCTGATCTTATGACAAGCACAGGGATAATCCAGAAGAATAGTCAGAAGACTTGCCAGGTACAGGAGCCAGAGAATAAGCAGCACGACAGGATGCAGAATGCATGTCAAAGGCACAAACAAAGAGAGTGAACCACAATGTCAGGGCAGGGAGGAGACTGAAAAGCAGCCCTTTATAGTGATACTGAATAGGTAACTCCCTGCAGCTTGCAGGCAGGTGGAACCAGAGAGCCAGTAGGACTAAGAAACTATCAAAAAGCCGAAAAATGTAATGTATGTATAAAAGCATCACTTTAATGCCAAGAACACAAATACTTGGATCCCTTGAGGACATGATTTACGTATAAATAATACAATACAATTCCATACCTCGATCTGTATCAACACAATAATCTTCACGGTTACGATTGAATTTCTTGCTGTGTTACAGTATAGTGATTTTCATTGTATTTAAAACTACCTGAAGTCATGGAAAGTAATAGTCATTTGTAAGCAGGTTTTGTGGTGTTCCATCTCTAACCCCAGCTGTTGTATAAAGTGTACACATGCTTAATCCGTGCTAGCATTTGGTAAAGTAGAAAGTTGACACAGAGCCAGCATTGTTTGTACATTATTATGCAGAATCCTTATCTCATGGGGAAGTGCTACATATTTGAATGATTTCAGTGGTTTTTGATCAGCAATTCAGTCTGCATTTTAAGACTACTGGTAAACTTTACATTTGTACTTCAGTGCAGAGAGCCAACTAACCACAGCTTTTAAAATAGCCATACATTTATTCCGCAGATTTATTTCCTGCAAAACTGTGCTTCGGAATAAAACATTAACTGTAAACATAGTTGACGAGGCCTGGCAGGAAGCTGTGCGTATTTAGTGCACCTATATGTGCGCAGCCTTCCACTCTCAGCATTAGAGATATATTTAAAGCCAGCTGCAGATTTACTTAGGCATTAGACCTGGAGCTGAGCCGCTGAATGGCATCCAGCTGTGTTATTTCACGCTAAAACACCCTTAAGATGAGTACTCATTTCTACTACTTATCTCTGTGTGCCTAGGCGTTACAGCGGTATCAAAAGTGCAGTAATGTTTGGCAGCGTATTCCAGTTATAGAAACAAATAACTGAATTACTCTCGGCTACAATAATAGTTGGGGTCGTGTAATATCCATTGTATTCCATTATAGCTGTACTGGTGTATTACATCTTCAGGAGGTATTTTTATTTTAAAGGTAAAGAAAAGCACATTTTCTTAAATGCTCTTAAAAATATTGTGTTCATTTTCACCTTCTTTATGTCATATTTTTCTTTGCATAGTGTTGCAAATTTCCATAGCGCTGGATTTTTATTTTGTTACTGATTTTAGAGGGCACTGTTGCAGGTTGAAAGGGACATGGGATTTAAATTTAAACTTTCATGATTCAGATAGAATATAGAATTAAAAAAAAATGAAATCTTTCTCTTGGTATCATTGGTTAAAACGTATTTGTATGAGAGCACTATATGGCAGCAATGTTTGTTACAATAATACGTATGTGCCTTAAAGGGACAGTCTACGCCAGAATTGTTATTGTTTTAAAAGATAGATAATCACTTTATTACCCATTCCCCAGTTTTGCATAACCAACACAGTTATAATAATACACTTTTTTCCTCTGTGATTATCTTTTATCTAAGCCTCTACAGATTGCCCCCTTATCTCAGTTCTTTTGACAGACTTGCCTTTTAGCCAATCGGTGCTTACTCCTAGGTAACTCCACGTGCATGAGCACAATGTTATCTATATGACTCACATGAAATAATTCCCTCTAGTGGTGAAAAATTGTGAAAATGCATTCAGCTTAGAGGCGGTCTTCAAGGTCTAAGAAATTAGCAACCTCCTAGGTTTAGCTTTCAACTAAGAATACCAAGAGAATAAAGAAAATTGGTGATAAAGGTAAATTGGAAACTTGTTTAAAATTACATGCCCTATCTGAATCATGAAAGTTTATTTTGGACTACACTGTCTCTTTAAGACACGTGCACACTCCTGAGTCTACTTTCATATGCTCTCAGAGAAAAGAGCTATGTTTCAACAAAGGATACCATAATAAAGAGGCTATGCTCTATCCATTTTTCTTTAAAGGGACATACATTTTCTGGGTCCCCTTTATTAAAGGCTGGGCGGCCAAATTTGTGCAGTCATGCCCCCTGCTCTTTCTCAATCAGTTGCACAAAATCAAATTTTGTCAATCATCCTGATTGAATTTGACCAGGAGAGGGTAAGTAGCAGCTTAAAGAGACAGTCAACACCAGAATTTTTGTTGTTTAAAAAGAAAGATAATCCCTTTGTTACCCATTCCCCAGTTTTGCACAACAAACACTGTTATAATAATACACGTTTTACCTCTTTAATTAGCTTGTATCTAAGCTTCTGCTGACTGCCCCCTTATCTCAGTTCTTTTGAAAGACTTGCATTTTAGCCAATCAGTGCTCACTCCTTGGTCACTTCACGTGCATGAGCTCAATGTTATCTATATGAAACACATGAACTAATGCCCTCTAGTGGTCAAAATGCATTCAGATTAGAGGCAGTCTTCAAGGTCTAAGAAATTAGCATATGAACCTCCTATTTTTAGCTTTCAACTTAGAATACCAAGAGAACAAAGCAAAATTGGTGATAAAAGTAAATTGGGAAGTTGTTTAAAATTACATGACCTAATTAAATCATGAAAGTTTTTTTTTTACTTGACTGTCCCTTTAAAGGGATGTTAAACTTAAGTTTTCAAAATTCTCCACTCTTATCACACGGGGGCAGGGCTACAATGAGAATTTCTAAGTGATAATTTTTAAAGAAATCAAATAAGTTGTTTGCTGTTTTTTTACACAATCTGTTCCTTTTTTTTCTTCTTTTCTTTGATTTAACGTATTTGTTTTTCCCAACAGAGCACTGTTTAATATCCCTTTAACTAGCGTTTCAGGCGAGCCTCCAATGCTCATTTTCTCCAGTTTCGTAAATGGTATCCACAGTTTTTAACTCCACAGCATTTTTGAAGTTTAAAGTACATTGCAGCAATATGTGTGATTGTATTGGAAATGCACAGTCAATCCCTTTCATGAGGATATTAAAACCATTATTTCTATCAAGCATTAACCCATGATGTTATAAAAGTTAGGGAAATATGTTTTGTTTATTTTGGTAAGCCAGAAAAAAACCATCTACTCTGTGATTTAAATGAGAACGTTTGGTCTGTCTTTAATGTGTTCTTGGTTGCCCAAGTGACCTCTCCCACAGTTCCTCCTTAAACTCCCTCTCTTGAAACCACCATATATATTTTTCATACTTGAGCAATGATTTTATCCCCTTGGCTGCCAGCAACTTGTAAAATACATTTGTTTACCTCTTTGGCTGCCAGTAACACACACACAGCAGTTATTTGATACCTGTTAGTTACTTACACAGAGCAGAGTCCACAGCTGCATTCATTACTTTTGGGAAATAAGAACCTGGCCCCAGGAGGAGGCAAAGACACCCCAGCCAAACGATTAAATACTCCTCCCACTTTCCTCATACCCCAGTCATTCTTTGCCTTTCGTCCCAGGAGGTTGGCAGAGAAGTGTCAGAAGTTTGTTTTTGTCTCTTATGAAGGGTAGTAGTCATCGACATGGGACGGTAGTTTTAAGTAGTCCTGTCAGTCTCTCAGTGAGGGCTTGGATCAAAGTTAGAGTCTGTTGATGCAGGGAGAGTCTTTCTGTGAATCCATCCCGACTCATTTTAACAACTCCACAAGCAATCAGCGTTGTTCAACTTTGCTTCGCTGCCTGCTTTCTTCTCTCAAGTCCATGGCGGAGGCGAGGCTACTATCCGTCACATTTGAAGGGCCATGTTCCATTTCCACGGCGTAGATTCCAGTAAGATCGTTTCATTTTACTTCTTCTTGATTGTACTGTAACTCATTTGTTCCTATGAAGTCACATGAAATATACAGAGTCTCAGTGGAACTCCTTTAGTATCTTTTAATCAAGGGTTAATATCTCCTGAGGGCGATTATTGAACAGGGTTTTTTTTAATTATGTTTGTTATGTGATTCAATCTGCTTATGTGCAGTGTTAACTGGGCTCGTGGCTTTTTGGAACATAACGGCCTTTCTGGTGACGCGACCTTACGGTCGAGCACTTTTTTTGGACTGTACAGTTCACCTTGTGACCAGGCATGTCAGACACGTGGCACCTATTTTACCTTGCTGGTCAGGTTGGGGTGCCGAGTACTATTAACATTATTTATGTTTCTTGTTCTTTGTTTTACAAGTTTCAGCAAAGTATTCTCAAGAGGACTTGCGGGTCCGTACGGCTCTCGGATTGTTTCAGTCCTAAATAGCCTTCTCTCTAGTGACTGGGTCAGTGAATTTTGCTGTGTCACTCTCTGTTGCTTCCAATACAGTTGGAACCTAGAGTATTCCTTCCCACGTGGTGGGAAAATTAGAGGGTTTTAGCGCCTCTTTTCCGCCGGTCGGGGTGGTGTTGCTTTAGGAAATTGTCCTTTTTGGACTTGTTCCTTTAGTGGTTCTCTTCTTCATTGAGACCTCTTGGATTGTCCGTTTCTCCTTGTGGCTGGGTCGCCTTCGGGGGACTCTATGGATGGATGGTGAATGTCTAGACACATATGAACAGAACTGACCTCATAATCTAGTGGGTGCTTGTTAAATATAGGCACCTATTTAATTATGAATACATGGTTATGAGATGAGTCAGTATGGATGAATTGTGGATGTTTAATACATGCAAACGACCTTGATACATTGATATATAAACGGAGGGCAGTACCATATTTTAAGGAATTGTTTATGTGGTGGTCAGACCAAGACCTATAGTTATTGACTGATGTTTAATTGGGTGATATATACCCCTTGGAGTCAAGAAATCATCATTACCATCCTAATATAGGTGGGATATTATATAAAATAGTTACTATTCAATGAATGTCTGAAAGATATCGATATTCATTATTTGAAAGAATAAAGAGCAACTTCATACATTTAAAGCGGCTTCATCAGCAGCAGAAAATAGTTCTATAACCCCAAAATATTTTATCAGTGTTGTACGAGTAAGCCCTAAGCCTGTTGCCCATTTTTAATATGTTCCCCTGTTTGTATTCCTCCTGTATTTCTGACTAGCGATGTTGAAAAAGGGTATTATTGATACTTAACCCTTTGATCAGATAACAGGAAGGAATTTTATGTAGTCACCTTTTTTGAATTCTAATATGGTTATCAATAAAGTTTGGTTTTAGAATTTGTATTTCTTTAAATTCTCCACAACCTACATATTGTTTATATAATACTGTGCAGAATTCAGCATAGTGGAGGCAATTGTCCCTGAATTTTGTTAAAATTAACCAGAGGTCGCATCTCTGGTTAATTTTATAAATCTGCCCCAAATGCCCCCAAAATACTGTCAAGTGTAGTTTATTAAAAAATAAAGATGGCAGCGTCTTTATTTTTTAATACATTTACTCCACTAGGTAGTATTTTGGGTTTAAATAAATCAGTGACGTGCAGTAATAGGAGGCAGGGGAGGCAGTGCCTCCCTTGTCCAATCAGAAAAAAAGGATTTTAATTATGGTGAATAAAAAATTGTTGTTTTTTTTTTCAATTTGAATTTTTTTTTATCACGACCCCCTTAGGTACAACAACCCCCCCCCCCCCGCCAGCGCCACCAAATGCAATCCCATCCCAACCAACAATAAGTAACCCATCCCAAAAATTAATCATCCATGTTGCGCAATTAGGAGGCAGTGAGCTGTTCTGCTGCCCTCCTTGATTGCGCAACATGGATTCTGATACTGTGTTCTTAGCTCACTATGAGCTAGCACCACCCAGTGGTGTCTGACACACATTAACACATAAATATAAATATATATGTATGTGTGTGTATATATATATTTCCTCCCTCCTGGGTCAGCTGCCTGTCTCTGATGAAGCGCCACTAGAGGGCGGGAAACGCGTCAGACACCTTGTTTCTGTGTTTGTGTTGGTAATTTTCACTTTGTGCAATAAATTTGCGAAGTTGGACATTTAAACTGTGTGCGGCTCTTCTGTTCTTTGGTACTACTTTGGTCGGATGGTTCCCGCACCCCAGAGCTCTGCACCTTGCCAGAATTGAGGGTCTATCTGCTGGAGGATCATGCTGCTGCTAAGGTGGATGACGTCACTTGCCCGGGACGGTTATGTGCTGTGTGCTCCGTGAGCTGTTGCAGCTGCAAACTTACTACTTCAACAATAAGTAACCCATCCCAAAAATTAATCATCCATGTTGCGCAATTAGGAGGCAGTGAGCTGTTCCGCTGCCCTCCTTGATTGCGCAACATGGATTCTGATACTGTGTTCTTAGCTCACTATGATCTAGCACCACCCAGTGTTGTCTGACACACATTAACACATAAATATAAATATATATGTGTGTATGTATGTGTGTGTATATATATATATATATTTCCACCCTCCTGGATCAGCTACCTGGGTGCAATAATGGCAGCAATACATACACAAAACGGATGCACTCACAGGACTTTAGGATAACATCAGTGTCAAAATGTATTCATGTTTCTGGGACTACAGTATCTTCTTCATCATAATTCTGATGAAGGGGATACTTTAGTCCCCAAAACATCAATACATTTTGACACTGATGTTATCCTAAATTCCTGTGGGGGCATCTGTTTTATTTATATATACTGTATATATGTATATATAATTGTTGCGTGACTTACCCTCTTCGCTGTCGCAGAAGTTCTGATGCCGTTTGCGATGACATCAGTTCGAGGCTCCCATAGGAGCCTATGGAAGCACGCTCTCATGAGCACATTGCTTCCTAGCAATGCGAACGCGATCTTCCGTTCACATTGCGGGTATCTTTTAATACCAGCGCACATTATAATGCACTGGTATTACAAAATGCAGCAATAATATTGCTTTCATGATAGCGAGATATAGCTCTCCACTTGTAATCTAGCCCAAAGAGTGGTGTTTCCAATGGCTGCCGGTGACACTTAAGACAGTGAATTTATTTTACTCTCCTTGACAGTAAAGTGCACAGTTTCACTTCTATTGGGTCATACTATTAATGCATAGAGGTAAATGAGACCTTTAAAATTTAGCTGTTCAGTATTTTTGTATAGCTTTTACTAAACACTCTCCAAAACTACTGTCAAGCTGAATAATGTACACACGGCAACCCAAGTGGTTATTTTTTAATTTTAGATCACTTATTTTTATTAAAAAAATTGTCTTTTAAAATAAAATTCTATCTGTGCTTTTCATGTCTTTTTCTATGCAAGTCTGTGTAAGTTCCTATTCATTTTTTTAACTTTCCAGAAGCTTATTTTGATGCCAGATAAATTAATTTGTTTCACTGAGTATCTGGATTTGGCATTTGCGTTACTGTAAAATTACTGTCCTTCCCCACACTGACTGAAAATGGGCAAAGACTGTTTGCATTGTGTGTTTTTTCCAGGATGACAGTGTTTGGATATTATTTAATGTGCTCTTCCCCTCAGTTACCTCTTGCAGATATTTCTGCCTCTCCCGCAGGGGTAGGAAGATTGACAGACAGCTTGAAGGATCTGTTATCTCTCTGACATATTTAGTTCTTCATTAGCCTCTGCTACATCTTTTCTTAGGGCAATAATATAAGGCTGAGATGTGATTTCATCTGCATATCAGATTTCTTAGAACAGCAGGGTGTATGAGCAAGGTAAATTAGGGTAAAGAAAAGAAATCCTTTCTGATTCATAGCATGGAAAAGTTATTCTTAAGATAGGAGATGATGCTTCATGTACGTGTGTATATACAGTAGATATATATATATACATACATACATATGTATTACTATCTATCTAGACACACACACATATATATATATATATAGAGAGAGAGAGAGAGAGAGAGAGAGAGAGAGAGAGAGAGAGAGAGAAAGAGAGAGAGAGAGAAAGAGAGAAAGAGACCACTCCAATTTTTTCTTAAATCAGCATCTCTACATGTATGTCAGCCATTTAATTCCAGTGTCTGTTGAGTTGACCAGCTGGATGGAAAAAAAACAGTGCTAGTAGTACCTCAAAGGTAATTGTAATAAAAATGATGACCGCCAAATTATTCGTATTCACTCAATACCCGTAGGATGACATCAAGTGGCCTACAAAAAGAATGACAAATTGCAGCTTGTGTGAAGTGCATGGCGAGGACAGTTCAAAGGGACAGGGCTTAAGTGATACAAAACTAGAAAAAAAACCTTCATCAATGAGAAGCAAAGAAGAGCCAGGCTGAGGTTTGCAATAGACCATAAGGATTGTACCATAGAGGACTGGAGTAAGGTCATCTTCTCTGTTAAATCCAATTTTCAGCTTTGTCCAACACCTGGTAATCTAATGGTTAGGCGGAGACCCAGAGAGGTGTACAAGACATGGGGTCTTGCACTGTGAGAATTGGTATAGGATCGGTGGTGATCTGGGGGTGCTTCAGCAAGGCTGGAATCTGGCCTATTTACTCTCCTCTGTTTATTTACTCTTTCTGGCTATTCTCAGCTATTTTCTCCTTCAGACACATACTCTGCTTTTATGACCCCCCTCTCACCCCCTCCCTCCCTTCTATTGTTGTATGTGATGTGTATCTATATCAGAATGATCAGTATTGCTTTAGACCTGAGGAAGAGAGGAAAACTCTCGAAAGCTTGTCTTTTAAATATTATGTTAGTCCAATAAAAAAGGTATCACTGCATACTGCAGTACTTTGTTTTTTGAGCATCTATCTACTGGACTAACACGGCTACTGCAATCTTCACTATATATATATATATATATATATATATATATATGCTTGGTGATATATGACGATAGATAGCAGAATGAATGGACAGGTGTATAAAGCATATACAAGCCTACATATAAATATATATATATATATCAATAAATATTGATATAGATTCATAGTAGCAATAATATTCATAGACCTTTATGTCTCTTTTTTCATATTCGTAGTACTGTCTATTATATATGTTTACAGAACTAAACAATACGTATACAGTTAAAGGAACAGGAAACAATTTTCTTCTTAAATGGAAAGAGTGCACAGCTGCATTCATTACTTTTGGGAAATAAGAACCTGGCCACCAGGAGGAGGCAAAGACAACCCAGCCAAAAGCTTAAAGGGGCAGTCTAGTCAAAATTAAACTTTCATGATTCAGACAGGGCATGTCATTTTAAACAACTTTCCAATTTACTTCTATTATCTAATTTGCTCAATTCTTTAGATATCCTTTGTTGAGGAAAAAGCAATGCAGATGTGTGAGCCAATCACACAAGGCCTCTATGTGCAGCAACCAATCAGCAGCTACTGAGCATATCTAGATATGCTTTTCAGCAAGTGATATCAAGAGAATGAAGCAAATGAGGTAATATAAGTAAATTAGAAAGTTGTTTAAAATGACATGCTCTTTCTAAATCACGAAAGAAAAAATTTGGGTTTCATGTCCCTTTAAATACTACTCCCACTCCCCTCATCCCCCAGTCATTCTTTGCCTTTCGTCCCAGGAGGTTGGCAGAGAAGTGTCAGAATTTTTTTCTTTTTTTTTGTCTCTTATGTAGGGTAGTACTCTTCGGCATGGGGCAGGAGTTTTAAGTAGTCCTGTCAGTCTCTCAGTGAGGGCTTGGATGAAAGTTAGAGTCCGGAGATGCAGGGAGTTTCTTTCTGCGAAATCATCCAGACTCATATTAACAGTTCCTCAAGCAATCGGCGTTGTCGAACTACACTCTGCTTCCTGCTTTCTTCTCTCAAGTCCATGGTGGAGGCGATTCTACTATCCGTCACACTTGAAAGGCCGTGTTTCTGTTCCACGGCGTAGATTCCGGTAAGATTGTTTCATTTTACTTTATTCATGAATGACTATAATGTGAATGTTTTACTGAGAGGCTACCACCTGGTGGGTCTAACTTAACATAAGGGTCTCAGGGAGTCTTTGTTAGTATCTTGGACTCAAGGGTTAATATCTCCTGAGGGGGGTTATTGAACAGGTGGGTTTATAATCATGTTTGTTATGTGATTCAACCTGCTTATGTGTGATGTTTACTGGGCTCGTGTTTTGGAACATTGAGGCCTTTGGAAGTGACGTGACCTTTTGGTTGGGCGCACTTTTTTGGATTGTACGGTTCACCTTGTGGTCGGGCGTGGTTCCGTTCCATTTCCGCATTCCCGATCGTTTGGTGTAGGAAATATTCTAGTCCGCAGGGATCTGGTCATAGGAGGTGGTGAGTGCATTGTGGGTGTCAGGTGCCCTTTTTGGTTTTTCTACTTTAGTCCGTATTTGTATATCCTCTATCTAGTTATGGAGGATTCTGATGCTGAGACTGTTCAAACTTCAGATTCAGTTATGGATGATTCTGATACTGAGAGTATTTTAATTTCAGATTCAGACTATGTGTCCGGTTTTGAATCCGGATTGGCCTTGTTGACACATGTCAACCAGTTTTGTTCCGTATGCCATATGAGAGCGCCTTCTTCCTCGGGCGCGGGGAATCAAGGGACAGCTGAGCGTCCGCCTCTGGGGGTCCTGTCCTCAGAGAGGCGAGTTCCCTACCAATTCATACTTCTACACATGCAGGTAACCCAGTTTATGATTCCTCCATGCAGGGTGGCGTGTTCCCCCAGAGGTTACAGCACATTTTCGCTTCCACATAATGTTGGTGATTATTCGTCTGCAGAGTCCAGACGTTTATTTGCGATTGTGCTCATGCCCTATTGTCCCAGGCCTTCCTCCTTGGGAGGGCCTCTACAATTCCCTGCAGGTGTAACTGTCCCTGAGTGTTCTGCATTTTGTTACAGGGTTGCGCGCCTTCGCGTATTGCTTAGACATGTTTTTCAGTTATTGAATGACCCTATCATTACCAGATACGGGGATTTTCAGTCTGCTAATTCGAATGGTGCACCTCATTAGACATGTGGGGATGAGGTAATCTTCTGATTGTCATTTAAATGAGATATTTCCAAGTTTTTGAAAGGTTTGACTGGTCCTGTGGGTAGGCCTGTGTCTTTTTGGGCGTTAACCTGCGGGTTGCCTTATTTTTCTTTTTGTATCCAATGGGATGTCTTTTATTTGTTTTTGTTTCCTTTGGGAACCTTCTGGGATTGATACTCTTTATTACTTCTTTTGAAGTTGTTTTGGACATGTTAGTCCTATGTTAAAAATGTCTGTTTCCGTTATTTTCCCCTATGAGGGAGAATGTATGCAGCTTGCCGGTTAGGACTCTAAGTGCAAGCTGGTCCTGTCGGGTTCGGTCTTGTGGCTGTTCAGACACAAATGGCGCTGTTCTGCTCGGCTGGTTCGGTGGAAGCACCGAGTGCCCAGGTTATCATTGGTTTTCATGTTCACCTAAGCATTCGAGAGGACCTGTGGGTCTGTGAGGCGTAAAGGATTGTTTCAGTCCTTATAGCCTTCAGTCATAGATGACTGGGCAGAGGAGTTTTCCACTGCGTCCCTCTATCTGCCATCTGATATCTTCAGAACCTAGAGTTTTCCTCCCCTATGCGGTGGAGGGTTGGAGGGCTTAGCGCCCCATTATGGCAGTTTGAGCGGTTTGGCCTTAAGTTTTAGGGGTCTGGATTTGTCCTTTTGGGCTTGATTTAACAGCTTGTACAGGATAGCTGTCTAGCATGTGGAAGGGTTGCAGTTTAAAACCTGTTGCAGCTCTTGGTTATAGTGTATCTAGATGCAGCTCTTACTCTTGACGTGTACTGTCTGCCTGAGTTATAAGAGACCTTTGAATCTTCTTCCATTGTCTCCGGGAGAGTTGGATCTCCTTTTAGGGATCTGTGTTTCCGGGTAATGGTTGATCCCTGTGGGGACTTTGTTTAGCTCAGGGTTTCCTGGAGCTGGGAAGGCTTACCGCCTTCTCTTCCCTGTGTCCTCTGCTTATGCAGAGGTGATGGGGAGGCTAGCCCTGCTAGAAGTATTTTTTTGTCCTCCAGGAATCCCTTGTGTTGTCCTGAGGCCTTTGAGAAGTCTCATCATACGACTTCTAGCCTTGCTCCTTGGAGCGTTGGACTTTAGCTAGGGGTGGTTGGGGCTTTCGAGTTCTCGCTATCCGGATTCTCTGGATATGCATCCATATCCCTTGTGTCTGGCTTTTTGGCCAGTTGGGGTGTTTAGTTCTAGGGTAAGGTTTGCCTGAACTATTAGGTGCCCAGAACTGTTTCTATCCCTGAGACTTCCGGTTGCTGAGGCTTCACTTGGCCTTTTTCCTGACCCAGTCTTGGGTTGTTTTGGAATCTTGGGGGTCCTTTTCTAGGACATTTTTGTTGAGGATTTATCTTCCCATTAGCTGGTGGCTTCGGGCCTTGAGGACAGTTGTTGACCTTCCGACCTCATCCCTTTTCTTTAGGGGATCTTCTCCTCCCTATGGAGATGAGTCCTTTCTTGGGGCTTTTCCTGGATGGAAGGTGGAAAGGTTAGATTGGTTCCCCCTGGGGTCTTGCTGGCTCCAAGTCAGACTTGTTGGGCCTTTATTTTGACAGACCCTTAGGTCTATGGCCTTGTCATCTGTTTTCAGAGTTGGGTTGTACTTGTACTCTGTGGGGATGGCTGTGCTATCCTTACGCTCGTTCCTGTACCAGTTTCAGAATTCTTCTGTTCCCCTATTTTGGATCCCTGAGGCTGGGTTGGTCCAGCTGGGTGTGGGTCTGCAAGTCAGGATGGCCGAGCGGTCTAAGGCGCTGCGTTCAGGTTGCAGTCTCCTCTGGATGTGTGAGCTTTCTTGAGTCTATCCTGTTAGCTCAGTCTGCTAGGATATAGATTTTCCTTTCAACTTGCTCTATCGATTTCAGAAGAGGGTCTACTCTTCCTTCGTGTTCTGAGGGTATACTCTCCTCGGGGGGCCTCGATTGAGGTTTTGTGTTTGCCTTTTTAGGGACCTGTGGGTAGGTCCAGCGGCTTTGGTTGCCTGGAGCGTGCCCTCTGTCTAGGGGTTGCTTTTGCGGTCTGTTTCTTGCTTGACTGCTTCTTCTTCCTCGCAAGTACCCTCTGTGTCGTCCTGATATGGACTCTGTGTTCTCAAACTTGGAGTTTTTCACCTGGTTCTATTACACATTTTTTTGTTTGAATACTTTGGTATTCTATGTTCAGACACCTGGAGGACTTTGCCTCTTCAGTTGTATTCAGTGCTTGCAGGATGTTGGAGAGAAGTCTGTTCTGTCTCTGTGCCGGTCTTATCCCGGGTTTCGCTTTGTATAGGTGTGGCCTTCTTTCCCTGTTTGGACCC
Source organism: Bombina bombina (assembly GCF_027579735.1). NCBI lineage: Eukaryota > Metazoa > Chordata > Amphibia > Anura > Bombinatoridae > Bombina > Bombina bombina. Next base: position 173,908,184 of record NC_069509.1, read on the forward strand.
ATTTGGGTCTCTGTGAGCTGGGCTCACTCTAGGTGTTCTTTTTTGTATTAGGGAACCTTTAGTTTTCCTTGGTTCTCCTTTGCCTTGTCCCCTTGGGGGTTCCGGCTGGTGTCCCCTTCATTAGTGGGGGGAGAGTGGTGGGGTACCATCTGTTGGGCGACGGTGTCTCCTGGAGGACTGTTGGCTCAGTCGAGTCCGTTTCTCGGTCTCTAGCTTTGCTTCTGGACTAGCTGCGTGTCAGTGTCCTTGGGGCTTTTCTTTTAAAAAAATTCTCAGCTTTGGACGAAGCGTGTTTTTTTATTGGGTAGAGGTTCAAGCCTGGTGTCCTCAGTATGGGCCGCCTATTGTACCCTCCCGTCTTGGCATTCAGTGTCCTCTATAGCTTGGGTATTGTTTTCCCAAAAGTAATGAATGCAGCTGTGGACTCTTTCCATTCAGTAAGAAAAACATAAATTATGCTTACCTGATAAGTTCCTTTTCTTCTGATGGAAAGAGTCCACAGCTCCCCACCCGTAATTTTATGTGGGGCGTCATTATTCTTCTGGCACCTTTCACCCTGATATTTCTTCTACTGTTCCTTGTTCCTCGGCAGAATGACTGGGGGATGAGGGGAGTTGGAGGAGTATTTAAGCCTTTGGCTGGGTTTGATTTTGCCTCCTCCTGGTGGTCAGGTTCCTATTTCCTAAAAGTAATGAATGCAGCTGTGGACTCTCTCCATCAGAAGAAAAGGAAATTATCAGGTAAGCATAATTTATGTTTTATTCTTTCACAATATAGATTGAGCAAACAATTTAAAACAACTTTTCAATTTACTTATCAAAATTTGCTTTATTCTTGGTATTTTTTTGTTGAAAGAGCAGGAATTCACTATTAGGAACTAGCTGAACACATGGCAAAAGGCATAAACAACCAATCAGCAGCCAGCTGCATTGTTGCTCCTTCACATACCTCGGTATGAATTTCAACAAAGGATACCAAGAGAATGAAGCAAATTGGATATTAGAAGTAAATTGGAACATTGTATAAAATCACATGTTCTGTCTGAATCATGAAAGAACAATGTTGGGTTTTGTGTCCCTCCAGTTTGTAATTGTAGCAGTCGAGGAAACCTTAGTTCTCTTACACAGCAGTAACATGCAGGTTCAGTTTCATACAAATACATTAACACGTAGCTGCTATTTGTTTTTTCAGCTGAGAAATGTGAAGGGCTCTTACGGATTAAAAGGAAGTTTTGTTGTTACATTATCGAGTAATAGTGTTTAAATGAGAAGTGAATGAGCTCTGACGCTTAAACAAAGTGATTGGGACAGTAAAGAACATGGCAAAAAGTCAGAAAGTTGTTTGTAAAATATTGTTATTGAGTGGCAAGTGTGTACTTATATATTATCTGCTCAACCCTGTGCCAAGAATTTCCTTTATTTTGTATGTAGGAGTGTTGCATTAAATTTTAGAATCTTGAGACGTTACAATATTGCATTTCTTATTAGAGGGATATTAAACCCAAAACATTTTTTCCCATTGTTTGAAACATCATATCTAGTTGTTTAAATCAACAAACAACACCTATTAGCCATTTTTTTAAAATTTAAATACAAATTGCAATAGAAAATACATATGCTTCCAAACCCTTATTTTCAGTCATTATGCTGCCGAATTAACAAGTTTTACACTAACTTTTTTTCAATGCATGCGCATATTGGACTTCTCTCCTGGTGTTTCAGCCGCCATGTCATTACCATCTCGCTGGATGCCATTGAAGAGTCACATGATTGTCGATTAACAATGCATTGCACATGCGAGTGCCCACACATTAGATTGCGCATGCCGAGATAGAGGAGAGGCATTCATTTAAATATTGTAATTAGCTGATCAGTACTGCAGTGCCATTGGTCGAAGGGAGGGAATACATTATCTGTTACTCTAGCTTACATCTATGGGCGTCCGTTACGGCTGTTTACAGGGAAAACTATTGTATAATTTTCTTAAACATTAAAGCTTCATTTTAAAGTAGGATTTAATAGGTTTAAATCTATAAAACCTTTTACTTAGTGGATGTGGATTTTTAGGAATGCTGCAAAGTAAAGATTTCTAACCCTTCAATATATTTTTATTATGAGGAAATGTGTTTGTTTGTTACATTAAAAGGATATGAAACATAAAAGATGTCTTTCATGATTCAGACAGAGCAGTGATTGTAAACAACTTTCTAATTTACTTCTATTATAAATGTTCTTCGTTCTCTTGGTAACTCCTATTGACGAGCAGGGATGTATGCTTAGGAGCCGGCACTTTTCGGGAGCACTAGAGGGCAGCACTATTTCCTATCATATAGTGCTCCAGATGCCTACCTAGGTATCTCTTCAACAAAGAATTTCATAGGAACACAGCAAATTTGATAATAGAAGTAAAATGGAAACTTTTTTTTAAATGTTATGCGCTGTCTGATCCACAAAATATTGTTTTGGGTTTCACATCCCTTTCACATTGTCAGGTTGATTTATAAAGCTGAGCATTACCTCTTTCACACCGTGTTGTGACGCCCACACACTAATGCAATTGTCAAATTTAGGACGTGACACTGTCCCTTGAACAAATTGAGATAATTTGTGATAAGAACAAAACCTTTGATTAATTCATTTATTGCAGGTTATGATACATGGGACTGTGAGTCTACAAGCGCAGTACTCAGATTCAGTCTAGTAAGATCCTTTTTGTTTCAACAATAGAGCTATAAATACTTGTAATGCCCAGCTCCTGTATTCACAAGTGCCATAAGACTAAAATATACAGACAGATATAGCTGCCTATTTATCAAGTTCTGTATGGAGCTTGAAGGCCCGTGTTTCTGGCGAGCCTTCAGGCTCGCCAGAAACACCAGTTATCAGAACGCTGCTCCATAACCTCTCCGCCTGCTCTGAGGAGGCGGACAGACATCGACCGAAATCAACCCGATCGAATACGATCGGGTTGATTGACACCCCCTGCTAGCGGCCAATTGGCCGCAAATCTTCAGGGGGCGGCGTTGCACCAGCAGTTCACAAGGATCATGTCTGACAGAGGGTTGATAAATCGGCCCCATAGATTGTACAAAGATTTATATATATATATATATATATATATATATATTGCTGCTCCTGAGCCTACCTAGGTATGCTTTTCAACAAAGGATATCAAAAGAACAAAGAAATGTAGCTAATATAAGTATACTGAAAAGTCTCTTGTAAGGAAGGGCAAGCTCTTTCTGAATCTAAAAGCAAAATATTGACTTTGATGTCCTTTTAACTTTTGGTCGAGGAGTTATATTAATAAAAAATATAATAACATTTAATTAAATTTATGAGTCAGTGGAAACTGTGAGGTTGATTACAATCCAATAGGAAAACGTATCAACTGACATATTTACAAAAATCCTCAATGACTTTAAAGGGACATTAAACCCAAACATTTTATTTTGTGATTCAGACAGAGCTTACAATTTAAAAATAAATTCCAATTTGCTTCTATTATTAAATTTGCCTTGTTCCAATAGTATTCTTTGTTGAAGAGATACCTAAGTAGGTGCCCTGAACACTGCATGGCAGGAACAAGTCAGTCAGTATAAATCTTTAGCATCATTTCTTCTCACTGATTTGTTTGTAAGACATTAATATCCATTTGACATATATAAAATATGCGCTGGTTTGCTAAAAACATGGCAGTTGCTACATTAACACATTCTGTGAAACTGTTTGGCTTACAAATGTATGAAGCTTTATGAAAAAGAATTCTTAGCACATCAACTGTGAGATTTTATTTATTTATTAAGGAATTGACTTTGATCTCAATGTGCACATTTTTGTGTGTGTTTTTTAATTCATTAAAATCAAAGGTGATTAGTGTTAAATTTAACATCAAACAAGTCCTCATTTCATTTTGTTTGCAATTAATTATTTGATTAACATATTCTGTAGCGTACCTTTGATCATGTCTTTGTGTGCATTATTTTGTTGTTGTTGTTGCTTTAGAAATTAAAATATATTACATAAAAAAGTCTTTTTGATGCTCCCGAAATCTAATTTATTCATATTTGTGTATCATTAAAAAAACGTATTCATGTTATGCACTTTTTCTTCTTAATTTGTAACTCTGGAAGTGATGTCACAAATGAGTCTAAAACGTATGTATGTATAGGCAGGTAAACAAATAAAGATTCAGTATTTTGAATACAGTGAATGAGTAGGTTCCTAGGAACACAGAGTCCCCATAGACCGCAATGTAAAGGCACTTTTCAGTGCATCCCACTCCCGCTAACTTTACCCCAAAAATACTGCCTAGTGCGGTTATTTAAAGGGACACTGAACCTAATTTTTTTCTTTTGTGATTCAGATAGAGCATGCAATTTTAAGCAACTTTCTAATTTACTCCTATTATCAAATTTTCTTCATTCTCTTGGTATGTTTATTTGAAAAGCAAGAATGTAAGTTTAGATGCCGGCCCATATTTGGTGAGCAACCTGGGTTGTCCTTGCTGATTGGACAGCATCAATAAACAAGTGCTGTCCATGGTTCTAAACCAAAAAAATGCTGACTCCTTAGCTTAGATGCCTTTTTTTCAAATAAAGATAGCAAGAGAACGAAGAAAAATTGATAATAGGAGTAAATTAGAAAGTTGCGTAAAATTGCATGCTCTATCTGAATCATGAAAGAAAAAATTTGGGTTTAGACAATGGAGGGTGTGCAGCTTCATTACTAGAAAAGTTTTACATTTGCTCCTTGGCAGCTGACTACTTTACCAAATTACAAACCCAAAGCTTTTGGCCACGTCTGTGTATGTATGTATGTGTGTTTGTGTGTATAGATATATATATGTGTGTTTGTATGTGTGTATATATATATATATATATATATATATATATATGTGTGTGTGTGTTTGTATGTGTGTGTGTGTTTGTATGTATGTGTGTGTGTATATATATATATATATATATGTGTGTGTGTTTGTATGTGTGTGTGTGTTTGTATATATATATATGTGTGTGTTTGTATGTGTGTTTGTATGTGTTTGTGTGTTTGTGTGTACGTGTATGTGTATATATATGTGTGTGTGTTTGTATGTGTGTGTGTGTTTGTATATATATATATGTGTGTGTGTTTGTATGTGTGTGTGTGTTTGTATATATATATATGTGTGTGTGTTTGTATGTGTGTGTGTGTTTGTATATATATATATGTGTGTGTGTTTGTATGTGTGTGTGTGTTTGTATATATATATATGTGTGTGTTTGTATGTGTTTGTGTGTACGTGTGTGTGTATGTGTATATATATATGTATATATATATATATATATATATATATATATATATATATATATATATATTGTATATTCATATTCTGTAGTATTGTGATATACAGTATGCTTGCAGTACAATAGCACAGCCAGCGTTAGCATTATTAATTTTTGAAGGACACTTGTTGGCTTCACAACTGTTAAACATTGTTTTATATTTTCTTTGTATCTTTTCCATAGATGGAAACATTTGCAAACAACCTTAAGAGATTTGCTAAAAACTCATAGAAATTATCATACTTAAGTCCAGCGCCCTTATCTCGTGTTTGCAGCAAATAGGATTAACATTAATGGGCTGCACTGTGCAGATGGGAAGATGGTGATTTGGTTTAAGAATTCCCAGTTCAGGGCTTGTAGCTTTTTCTTATATCTTCAGCAAAGTGTTAATACCACAGCTAGGAGTTCAGATGTTCTCTATCTGCTGTTACTGACAAGAGCTGTATTTCTGATCCTGTCCTGTTGATTAGCACAAGAGGGTACAAAAGTGCGATGCCTAATTAACCAGACCACAATCATGTGAATTAGAGTGAATAATGCTTATCCTAGGAACCGAAAAAAGGGCTTTGCTTCAAAGTACTGAAGTGAATTATAGATAACTTTTTCAATAACAATTTTGATGGATACATTAAAGTGACATTAAAAACATGAGTGCTGCCATTTTGAAACCTAGGTTACACCACAGGTATCTGAAGAAGAGTTACTGCACATGTGCCAACACATTAGCACTGCAATGGAGTGAAAGATAGATAAATTAAACACGGCAGCTCCCATAACTAGAGGGAGGCGGCGGGGGGGGGGGGGGGGGATAACCACAATACTATGCTTATAAAATGTACTTAGTGTTTAAAGGGACACTGAACCCAAATTTTTTCTTTCGTGATTCAGATAGAGCATGCAATTTTAAGCAAGTTTCTAATTTACTCCTATTATCAATTTTTCTTCGTTCACTTGCTATCTTTATTTGAAAAAGAAGGCACCTAAGCTTCTTTTTTGCTTCAGAACTCTGGACAGTACTTTTTTATTGGTGGATTAATTTATCCACCAATCAGCAAGAATAACCCAGGTTATTCACCAAAAATGGGCCGGCATCTAAACTTACATTCTTGCATTTCAAATAAAGATACCAAGAGAAGGAAGAAAATTTGATAATAGGAGTAAATTAGAAAGTTGCTTAAAATTGCATGCTCTATCTGAATCACGAAAGAAAAAATTTGGGTTTAGTGTCCCTTTAATATCCCTTTAATAAAATAAACTGCCAAAATCTGATATAATGTATTTAATTTATTAATTATACAATAATCAACT
>NC_069509.1:173924814-173957314 GCF_027579735.1 Bombina bombina
GTTTAACATGATGTTGCTAAATGCATTTTTTATCGTACTATGTTTAAAAAAAATAGACTTTACAAATAATTGAGCATGTTCAGAATAGCGTCGCTCACTTATGTAATGGGACTGATGCTTTTAGTTTCTTTCACTGCTGGATATGATTTGTGGGTGAGTTATCTTAATAGGAGCTTTTAAATGTAACTGATGTTACAGTGATTTAAGCTCAACTTTATTTCAGTAGATTACCAAAGTAGTTTTGTGCATCTGGTATTTCTCTAAAATAGACAAACAGTATTGGTGTATTATATTATGTATGTATCTGTCTGTCTGTATATCTGCTTGTCTGTCTGTATATCTGCCTGCCTGTCTGTCTGTATATCTGTCTGTCTGTATATCTGTCTGTCTGTATATCTAAATGGTGAAGAGAAAAAGAGAGCGCCTCATAGTGCAGATATCTCTAGACAGGTGGAAAGATTTAGTATAAACCAAAAGACAGGTACTCACAAGTGGAGTGGCACTTTTCGTTAAAAAAGTGCATACGAGCAAGCTGACATTCTCAGCAGTCAGCACGCTGACCAAAGCGATAAGGTGCTGGTCTCTCGGTGTCTCACGATCCAAGGACAAAATTCCGAAACTCTCCTCTGTTGGATGCCGTACTTGGTAAGGTGTTTGTTTATTTATTCCAGTTGGAATCGGAACCTCTTGAGCAGTAAACAGTGTGAACTGTTATAGGGCTGTAATATGCGTCTCTTTGCACAAGAAAACAAAACTCAGTCCAGGCTGAGTAATTTGCCACCGTGCTCACAGAGGAGTTGCACAGGTTCCACGAATGGTCAGAACCACGAAGACCCAAAGGCGAAAAGACCCAAACAAATAATACTATCCAAGATGTCAACACACACAGCAGAAAGGTAATGCAGATATTGCCACCCAGATATTCAATCGGGTAAGTTTCCAGCTGAGCAAGAAAAAATTAGGTGCTACCAATGATACTTCCTTTATTGGACTCTGTCTCTATGCTCAAAATAATTAAAATCACTGTAAAAGCAAATCCATTACAAGACAGTTCCAATACCAATTGGTATTGGAACTGTCTTGTAATGGATTTGCAATGGATTTGCTTTTACAGTGATTTTAATTATTTTGAGCATAGAGACAGAGTCCAATAAAGGAAGTATCATTGGTAGCACCTAATTTTTTCTTGCTCAGCTGGAAACTTACCTGTTTGAATATCTGGGTGGCAATATCTGCATTACCTTTCTGCTGTGTGTGTTGACATCTTGGATAGTATTATTTGTTTGGGTCTTTTCGCCTTTGGGTCTTCGTGGTTCTGACCATTCGTGGAACCTGTGCAACTCCTCTGTGAGCACGGTGGCAAATTACTCAGCCTGGACTGAGTTTTGTTTTCTTGTGCAAAGAGACGCATATTACAGCCCTATAACAGTTCACACTGTTTACTGCTCAAGAGGTTCCGATTCCAACTGGAATAAATAAACAAACACCTTACCAAGTACGGCATCCAACAGAGGAGAGTTTGGGAATTTTGTCCTTGGATCGTGAGACACCGAGAGACCAGCACCTTATCGCTTTGGTCAGCGTGCTGACTGCTGAGAATGTCAGCTTGCTCGTATGCACTTTTTTAACGAAAAGTGCCACTCCACTTGTGAGTACCTGTCTTTTGGTTTATACTAAATCTTTCCACCTGTCTAGAGATATCTGCACTATGAGGCGCTCTCTTTTTCTCTTCACCATTTAGATTTCTGACTCACCGACAGCACCAAGAGAAGCAGCCTCGCCGCACGGATTTCGCTTGTTTGATTGAACTTTTACAAGACTTTTATCTTATTTTTGGCATCACTGATGGACACTTTTGGGTTTGCATTAGCTTTTAATCATTAATCACTGTTTTTTTCACTTGACTATTTATTTTTATGTTACAAATTGTATCACATCACCAAGTTATATAAGCACTACCATTACTATTATTAATTCCACCAGATTCTACCTCAGAATCACTTACTAGTCTGAGACATAACACAAACACCACTTTAGCATCGAAACATTTTTGTCTATTTATAACAAATATTCTGTTACACAGATACACACTTTCTCCATAGATTTTATATCGCCCCCTATCTATATTCAATAATATATATTTCCTGTCTGTATATCTGCCTGTCTGTATATCTGCCTGTCTGTATATCTGTCTGTCTGTATATCTGTCTGCCTGTCTGTATATCTGTCTGCCTGTCTGTATATCTGTCTGCCTGTCTGTATACCTGTCTGCCTGTATACCTGCCTGCCTGTATATCTGCCTGTCTGTATATCTGCCTGTCTGTATATCTGTCTGTCTGTATATCTGCCTGCCTATCTGTATGTATATATGCCTGCCTATCTGTCTGTCTGCCTGTCTATCTGCCTGCCTGTCTGTCTGTATATCTGTCTGTCTGTATATCTGCCTGCCTGTCTGTCTGTATATCTGTCTGTCTGTATATCTGTCTGTCTGTATATCTGTCTGTCTGTATGTCTGTCTGGCTGTATATATGTCTGTCTGTCTGTATATCTGCCTATCTGTCTGCATATCTGTCAGTCTGTATACCTGTCTGTCTGTCTATCTGCCTGTCTGTATATCTGCCTGCCTCTCTGTATATCTGTCTGTCTGTATATCTGTCTGTATATCTGTCTATCTGCCTGTCTGTCTGTTTATCTGCCTGCCTGTCTGTATATCTATCTGTCTATCTGTATATCTTCCTGTCTGTATATCTGTCTGTCTGTATATATGCCTGTCTGTATATCTGTCTGTCTGTATATATGCCTGTCTGTATATCTGCCTGCCTATCCATCTGTATATCTGTCTCTCTGTATACGTGTCTGTATATCTGCCTGCCTGCCTGTATATCTGTCTGTCTGTATATCTGCCTGTCTGTCTATCTGTTCATCCATCTATCTCTCTATTGTTTATATATGTAAAAATCTGTCTGTATATCTGCTTGGCTGTACATCTGTCTGTCTGTATAGCTGTCTGTCAGTATATCTGCCTGTCTGTATATCTGCCTGCCTGTCTGTATATCTGCCTGTCTGTATAACTGTCTGTCTGTATACCTGCCTGTCTGTCTGTATTTCTGCCTATCTGTCTGCATATCTGTCTGTCTGTATACCTGTCTGTCTGTCTGTCTATCTGCCTGTCTGTATATCTGCATGCCTGTTTGTTTTTCAAGCCTGCCCCTCTGTATATCTGCCTGCCTGTATATCTGCCTGTCTGTCTGTATATCTGCCTATCTGTCTGTATAGCTGTCTGTTTGTCTGTCTATCTGCCTGTCTGTCTGTATATCTGCCTACCTGTCTGTATATCTGCCTGCCTGTCTGTCTGTATATCTGCCTGCCTGCCTGCCTGTCTGTATATCTGCCTGAAGTCTGTATATCTGTCTGTCTGTATATCTGTCTGTCAGTCTGTCTATCTGCCTGCCTATCCGTCTGTATATCTGTCTGTCTGTCTGTCTGTCTGTCTATCTGCCTGTCTGTCTGTATATCTGCCTGCCTGCCTGCCTGTATATCTGTCTGTCTGTATATCTGCCTGTCTATCTGTATATCTGTCTGTCTGTCTGTATATCTGTCTGTCTGTATATCTGTCTGTCTGTCTGTATATCTGCCTGTCTGTATATCTGCCTGTCTGTATATCTGTCTGTATATCTGTCTGTATATCTGTCTGTATATCTGTCTGTCTGTATATCTGCCTGTCTGTATATCTGCCTGTCTGTATATCTGCCTGTCTGTATATCTGTCTGTCTGTATATCTGCCTGTCTATCTGTCTATTCATACATCTATCTCTCTATTGTTTATATATGTAAAATTCAAATATTATCCATCTGTCCATTTATCTCACTACCTGACCGTCTATCTAGAGGTTTATTGTTCACTGGCACTAAGCACTGTTGATAGAGAAAGACACGACTCCTGATGCAGTTAACTTAAAAACTAGTTTTAGGCAGGACAAATATCGTGTTTCTGGGGAAAAAAATAGTAATAAAATAAGACTATTTTAATAAAGAATAAAAATAAAAATGTCACTGTTCCTTTAGTATACTATTCAGACAAGATTGTCTGACACACAGCATACTCATCACAACTTAAAGGAACAGTCTACTTGAAAATTGAGTATTGTTTAAAAAATAATCCCTTTATTACCCATTCCCCAGTTTTGCATAACCAACACTGTTATATGTATACACTTTTACCTCTGTGATTACCTTGTATCTAAGCCTCTGCAGACTGCCCCCTTATCTCAGTGCTTTTTACAATCTTATATTTTAGCCAATCAGTGCTGGCTCTTGTATAACCATTATAATTCTCCACTGGAGTGAGAACAATGTTATCTATATGGCACATATGAACTAGCACTGTCTGACAGTTGTGTAAGATTTAAAAAGTCAACAAAAAGCAATAGGATAAGACACAGCCTACAGGGGCTTAGGAACATGCAAACTTATAGGCTATAAAGTATATAAAGTATATAAAGTTTGGCGTTAACAGGGGTGCGTTTCTAACGAGGCTTTTTTTTCTAACGCTACCTTAAGCCAACGCTTGTATTACAGGTTTTTTTAAACCTGGCGTTAGCCGCAAAAAGGTGAGCGTAGAGCAAAATTTAGCTCCACATCTCACCTCAATACCAGTGTTGCTTACGGTAGCGGTAAACTGTCTAAACGTGCTTGTGCACGATTTCCCCATAGGAAACAATGGGGCTGAGCTAGCTGGAAAACACCTGCAAAAAAGCAGGGTCCAGCTCCTAACGCAGCACCATTGTTTCCTATGGGAAAATAAAAAATATGTCTACATCTAACACCCTAACATGAACCCCGAGTCTAAACACCCCTAATCTTACACTTATTAACCCCTAATCTGCTGCCCCGACATCGTCGCCACCTACATTATATAATTAACCCCTAACCTGCTGCTCCCGACACCGCCGCCACCTACATTATCCCTATGAACCCCTAATATATTGCCCCCAACATCGCCGCCACCTACATTATACTTATAAACCCCTAATCTGCCGCCCCCAACGTGACCGCCACCTACCTACAATTATTAACTCCTAATTTGCCGACCGGACATCGCCATCACGTTAATAAATGTATTAACCCCTAAACCGCCGCACTCCCGCCTCACAAACACTAGTAACATTTTATTAACCCCTAATCTGCCCCCCCCCCCCAACGTCGCTGACACCTACCTACATTTATTAACCCCTAATCTTCTGACCCCAACGTCACCGCTACTATAATAAATTTATTAACCCATAAACCTAAGTCTAAACCCAAGTCTAACCCCCCTAACTTAAATATAATTTAAATTAAACGAAATTAATTAAACATAATTAAATAAATTATTCCTATTTAAAACTAAATACTTACCTATAAAATAAACCATAAGATAGCTACAATATAACTAATAGTTACATTGTAGCTAGCTTAGGATTTATATTTATTTTACAGGCAACTTTGTATTTATTTTAACTAGGTACAATAGTTATTAAATAGTTATTAAGTATTTAATAACTACCTAGCTAAAATAAGTACAAAATTACCTGTAAAATAAATCTTAACCTAAGTTACAATTACACCTAACACTAAACTATCATTAAATAAATTACCTAACCTACCTACAATTAATTACAATTAAATTCAATTAACTAAAGTACAAAAACCCCCCCCACTAAATTACAGAAAATAAAAAAAGAATTACAATAATTTTAAACTAATTACACCTAATCTAATCCCCCTAATAAAATAAAAAGCCCCCCAAAATAATAAAGTTTTCCTACCCTATACTAAATTACAAATAGCCCTTAAAAGGGCCTTTTGCGGGGCATTTCCCCAAAGTAATCAGCTCTTTTACCTGTAAAAGAAAAATACAATACCCCCCAACATTAAAACCCACCACCCACACACACCTACTCTAAAACCCACCCAATCCCCCCTTAAAAAAACCTAACTCTAACCCTCTGAAGATCTCCCTACCTTGAGCCGTCTTCACCCAGCCGGGCACAAGTGGTCCTCCATACAGCAGAAGTCTTCATCCGATTGGGGCAGAAGAGGTCCTCCAGACGGCAGAAGGCTTCATCCAAGCTGCATCTTCTATCTTCATCCTTCCGGAGCGGAGCCATTTTCTATCCAGCCGACGCGGAGCCATCCTCTTCAAACGACGTCCTAACGAAGAATGAAGGTTCCTTTAAATGACGTCATCCAAGATGGCGTCCCTTGAATTCCGATTGGCTGATAGGATTCTATCAGCCAATCGTAATTAAGGTAGGAAAAATCCTATTGGCTGATGCAATCAGCCAATAGGATTGAGGTCGCATTCTATTGGCTGATTGGAACAGCCAATAGAATGCGAGCTCAATCCTATTGGCTGATCCAATCAGCCAATAGGATTTTTCCTACCATGATTCCGATTGGCTTATAGAATCCTATCAGCCAATTGGAATTCAAGGGTTGCCATCTTGGATGACGTCATTTAAAGGAACCTTCATTCTTCGTTAGGACGTCGTTTGAAGAGGATGGCTCTGCGTTGGCTGGATAGAAGATGGCTCCGCTCCGGAAGTATGAAGATAGAAGATTCAGCTTGGATGAAGCCTTCTGCCGTCTGGAGGACCTCTTCTGCCCCGATCGGATGAAGACTTCTGCTGTATGGAGGACCACTTGTGCCCGGCTGGGTGAAGACGGCTCAAGGTAGGGAGATCTTCAGGGGGTTAGAGTTAGGTTTTTTTAAGGGGGGATTGGGTGGGTTTTAGAGTAGGTGTGTGTGGGTGGTGGGTTTTAATGTTGGGGGGGTATTGTATTTTTCTTTTACAGGTAAAAGAGCTGATTACTTTGGGGCTATTTGTAATTTAGTATAGGGTAGGGAAATTTTATTATTTTGGGGGGCTTTTTTATTTTATTAGGGGGATTAGATTAGGTGTAATTAGTTTAAAATTATTGTAATTCTTTTTTTATTTACTGTAATTTAGTGGGGTTTTTTGTACTTTAGTTTATTGAATTTAATTGTAATTAATTGTAGGTAGTTTAGGTAATTTATTTAATGATAGTGTAGTGTTAGGTGTAATTGTAACTTAGGTTAGGATTTATTTTACAGGTAATTTTGTACTTATTTTAGCTAGGTAGTTATTAAATAGTTAATAACTATTTAATAACTATTCTACCTAGTTAAAATAAATACAAAGTTGCCTGTAAAATAAATATAAACCCTAAGCTAGATACAATGTAACTATTAGTTATATTGTAGCTATCTTATGGTTTATTTTATAGGTAAGTATTTAGTTTTAAATAGGATTAATTTATTTAATTATGTTAAATTAATTTCGTTTAATTTAAATTATATTTAAGTTAGAGGGGGTTAGACTTAGGGTTAGACTTTAGGGGTTAATAAATTTATTATAGTAGTGGCGACGTTGGGGTCAGAAGATTAGGGGTTAATAAATGTAGGTAGGTGTCGGCGACGTTTGGGGGCAGATTAGGGGTTAATAAATATAATGTAGGTGTCAGCGATGTTAGGGGCAGCAGATTAGGGGTTCATAGGTATAATGTAGGTGGCGGCGATGTCCGGTCGGCAGATTAGGGGTTAAACATTTTTATTTTAGTGTTTGCGATGTGGGAGGGCCTCGGTTTAGGGGTTAATAGGTAGTTTATGGGTGTTAGTGTACTTTTGAGCACTTTAGTTAACAGTCTTATGTTCCAGCGTTAGCCCATAAAACTCTTAACTACTGACTTTTAAATGCGGTCGAAGTCTTGACAGGAGAGGGTCTACCGCTCACTTCTTCCAAGACTCGTAATACCAGCGTTAGGCAAATCCCATTAAAAATATAGGATACGCAATTGACGTAAAGGGATTTGAGGTAGCCTCGAGTCGCAGAAGAAAAGTGAGCAGTGAGCCTCTACCTGTCAGACTCGTAATACTAGCGTTAGGTAAAAAGCAGCGTTGGGACCTCTCAACGCTGCTTTTTAAGGCGAACGCAAAACTCGTAATCTCAGTGTATGAGTTTATTAATATAGTGAAACTAATTGCCCTTTAATGGAAGTTATGAGGCTTATTGATTATCTACATTGACTAAGAATGAGCTGAAACTTCATAAAAGTAATAGATTAAACTTGTTTATATTATTGTGAAAATTCTAATAACGAAATGAAGTATTTTTGTATTACAGCCCAGAGGGGATTGTGTTATTATGCAGATAGTTTGTTCTTTTTAAACAAGCCTTGAGCTATTTACATTTTTAGATTTTTATTTTTCTGGCACAAGCTACATTATATTAATCAGTCAATAAATATTCTATGGTGTTTGCAGCAAAAAAAATAAAAAAAAATCCTGCAGTCTAATGAATGATTTTTCTAATTTTTCTGATCAATTTAGAGTTTTTAGCTTTACTTACTGGTACATTTTAAGGTCTGCAACGGATTCCCAAACGGTAACAACTTTTAGAGAAGAAAAAGTTAGTTTGTATTCTGAAATGCTGGCTGTATGTGTTTCAAGACTTCTAATTTATGTTTCATTGAACATTTCTGTTAAATATACGGCAAGAAAAAAGTATATATTTTTGGCACTTAGATAAAAATAAGCATTTAGTTATTGTAGTTATTAATGTTATGTTTACATACTTCCCAATAAGGGGGGGAGCTAAGTCTGGGTTATTAGGGGCGTGGTTTATTTGAACTGGGTGGGGTTTGTACTTACTGGTGTGCAGAATTTAAATGGTTCTCAGTTTTGTAAAAAGGGAAGCAGGTAGTTGTGAAATTTCATTTTTCAATCACATTTTAAGCTTACTGTTGTTTTTTGTTTTATTTTGAGAACCATGTTGTTTTTTTTCTTATTGCTGTCAAAAAAAATGATTTGACATTGCCAGCTTATTGGTATGGTAGGGCCAAGCTTTTTTTTCTTAAACATGCCAATATTTTTCATATCACAGTGCCAGATTATGGTCTTGGTATTTTTAGAATAAAACTTAGATATTGTTGATTGTTCCAAAGTTCTCTTAGCTCTTTGCTGATTGTCATTTATCATTATTGGTCAGCAGCATCTTTTCTTTTGCATATTGTTCATAGGATCCAGGAATACTGGTTGTTTCTGAAGCTGTATGTCTTTAATTAACAGGTTCAGATACAAAGGCATCTAGCTTTATAAGCAAAGGAGTTAACACATGTTCTGTATTTTCTCAATTGGGCTACTTGTACAGCATCTTAATGGCTGTACCCTTTGCCAAAAATCAAAGGGCTTGCTAATATTGGGCCAGATAAAGAGTGGCGCACTAACTGTTACGCACAAGCAAAAAGGGGTTTATCATGGCTGTGTCACTTGTATTACAAGTTGAAAATAAACACGATCACTTGAGTTGAATTGCAGATAACGCGCGTCTGGTTCGCGATACCTCTGAGCTCTGGTCAACTGTTTCGCGAAACAAAAAAGTGTCACAAAACACATCAAAAATACATTACAAAGTACAGTTACACTCATAATAACACCATATAATAAATATACATTACACAGTACAGTTACACTCATAATAACACCATCTAATAAAAATTATTACAAAATATATTGCATAAAAAGTTATAAGAGCTCAAAGATATGAGGTTTCAGGCAAAGGGCTTTAACGTTGAGATACATACTGTACATATACAGCATGTCTAGAGATGGATATGTATGTATATGTCTATGTGTATATATATTTATACAGTATATATATATGTGTGTGTGTGTGTGTACACATATGTATTTATATGTGTTTATATGTATTTACAGACATATATACACATATAAACACATAAATGCATATGTACACTCATAGAAACATATATATATATATATATATATATATATATATCTCACCATAGAACAGGCTAACAATGGTATTGAGACAGTTGTTTGTTCCTGTGAGTGCACGTCTCTCAGTATGTATTTAGTATCTCTATGGGAAAAATGGGCAACCAGACGTGGACTACTTGCTTAGAGGAATATGGCTACACCTCACTGACGAGGCCCAATGAAGGCCGAAACGATCGTCTGGGGTTGCTGTGTTCCTTGTTCAGAGAGGAATTGCCTGGTATTTCGGCACTGGACTGACAGTAATAGGCGGGATCAGACTGATATACTAAAGGAAAGTTCTACTCTGTGAAAAGCATTACAGGGCTAAAAAGCTGCACCCAGGTGGTAAATCGCCATAGAACAGGCTAACAATAGTATTGAGCTGGTTGTTCATTCCCGTGAGTGCACTTCTCTCTGTGTGCATGTATGTGTGTGTGTGTGTATATATATATATATATATATATATATATATACATTGGAGCCCTTTACAGTTAAAAAAAATGATTAAAAACATATTTATGCAATAGTCATTTTTAATTTTTATACTGTGTATTTACTTCACATTCCAATGTTCTGCACATAGCAGCATATGTTCCATGTATTTCTAAATCGATATTCCTATCTGTATATATCTATACCTATATATAATCATATATATATATATAGATATATATTGTGTAAAAATACCATCATATATGCAGTGCCCTCCACTAATATTGGCACACTTGGTAAATATGCGCAAAGAAGGTTGAGAATTGTCTTTATTGTTTAACCTTTTGAGCTTTTGTTCAAAAAGTCACAAAAATACTCTGCTCTCCTTTCATGTATATCAAACAATTGCAACCACAACACAGGTTTATAATATATATATATATATATATATATATATATATATATATATATATATATATTTATATATTTGTAACATATATGTGTGCCACAATTATTGGCACCCTTTTAGTCAATACTTTGAGCTTTGCCAAGATAACAGCTCTGAGACTTTCCTATAATGCCTGATGAGGTTGGAGAATACATGGCAAGGGATCTGAGACCATTCCTCCATACAGAATCTCTCCAGATCCTTCAAATTTTGAGGTTGATGCTGGTGGACTCTCCTCTTCAGTTTACCTCACAAGTTTTCTATGGGGTTTAAGTCAGGGGACTAGGATGGCCATGGCAGGACCTTGATTTTGTGGTTAGTAAACAATTTCTGTGTTGATTTTAAAGTATGTTTTGGATCACTATCCTTCAGGAAGATCCAACTGCGGCCCGCTTTAAGATTTCTAGCAGAGGCAGTCAGGTGTTCATTTAATATCTGTTGAGTCCATGATGCCATGTATCCAAAAAGGTCATGGTTCTCTGGCAGAAAAACAGCCCCAAAACATTAACGAACCACCACCATATTTAACTGTGGGCATGAGGTACTTTTCCATAGCTCTCTGTGTGCACCAAATCCACCTCTGGTGTTTATTGCCAAAAAGCTCTATTTTTGTTTAATCTGACCATAGAACCCGATCCCATTTGTTCCAGTAGTGTCTGGCAAACTGAAGATGCTGGAGTCAGTTTTTGGATGAGAGTAGATGCTTTTTTCTTAAAACCCTTCCAAACAACTTGTGGTGATGTAGGTGACATTGGATTGGAGACTTTCTGACCCCAAGATGCAACTAGCTTTTGGAATTCTCCAACTTTGATCCTTGAAGATATTTTGGCCACTCAAACCATCCTTTTCTCAGTGCGTTGAGACAATATAGACACACATCCTCTTTTAGGTTGATTCATAACATTTCCATTTGACTGTAACTTCTTAATTATTGCCCTCATTTTCAATGCTTTTGCTATTTTCTTATAGCCACTTCCCATTTTGTGAAGCTCAACAACCTTTTGCCGCACATCACGGATATATTTCTTGGTCGTATATTATTTTCATGTCAGGTTAGTGCACTTGACTTGTATGGGGGAATAAGTGCAAAATATTCTAACTTCGGATTTTTATGGTCATCGGGATATCGTGCGAGTGAAAACAGTTTACTTAACACTTGTAATAGAAGTGCAACCCGACTCACGCAAAAGCTTACTTCTAGCGCAGATAACGATTGAGCAGAAGCGTTAAATACCCCGTCACTTGTAATCTGGCTCAATGTATTTAGGGATTTATGGGAGCATTGGCATTGAGGCAGGCAGTGGAGTTTAAAAGATGCAACTTAAAGGGACAGTCTACTCCAGAATTTGTATTGTTTAAAAAGATAGATAATCAATTTATTACCCATTCCCCTGTTTTGCAAAACCAACATGATTAAATTAATACACGTTTTTCCTCTGTAATTACCTTGTATCTAAGCCTTTGCAGACTGCCCCCATATTTCAGTTCTTTTGACAGACTAGTATTTTAACCAATCAGTGCCCTCTCATAAGTTACTCCACAGGCATGTGCACAATGTTATCTATATGACACACATGAACTAATGCCCTCTAGCTGTGAAAACTGTCAAATGCATTCAGATCAGAGACAGCCTTTAAGGACTTAGCAATTAGCATATGAGTCTACCTAGGTTTAGCTTTCAACTAAGAATACCAAGAGAACAAAGCAAATTTGATGATAAAAATAGATTGGAAAGTTGTTTAAACATACATTCCCTATCTGAATCATGAACGTTAAATTTGACTAGACTGTCCCTTTTAAAAAAAAAAATTCTCTCTGTCCCTTTGAGCATATTCTCAAATATTCAGTCAATTAAATATTTATATGGTGCGGTTTCCAGGTAAATATTTATTAATATTCTTTATCCTTGAAAATCATTACTCGTTTATTAGTTAAAAAAAAATGTTTCTTTGTAGCTGCAGATGACTTATCATATCATATAATGTCTCTCATGTCAACAGCAACTGTTGCACCTAAAAATATCATTCATCTTGCTAAAAATTCTAAAAACGTGAATGATTAACGAGTGGGAGATCTTGTCTGGAAATAGATTTGGGGGAAGAAACGTGCTTCATGACTCATCTCTGTGAACATTTGTTCTACTTTATATTTCATGTTCTTTGCATCTGCGAACATTCGATTTAGCTGTCTTCTGTTTGACGTGACCTGAACAATGTGCCAGAATTTTATCAAGAAATGTATGGGATTTAGACAAATAGCGATGTGAATATAAAGGGCAATTTACACTCAATATTTCTTTTTTTCCAGGAACATGGATTCTACCAGGTGCATCTCTAAATTATTTATACATTTATTTTGCAATGCTGTTCCTAATAACAGATATTTGCTATATGTTTAATGTTCCTTTAATTTAACAGACTGCTGTTTTTTTATTAGAATTTAAATTGATTATTATTAAATCTTATAGCAAATTACAGTACTTGAAATATTTTACATTCCAATGTTCTTCACATATATATTTTATTTTTATATATATATATATATATATATAGTCCATGTAAAAAACAAGGTAACAGCACCACAGCACACAATCTTCTTTTAAAGGTGAAAAATCTTTATTTGAGGTTTAGCAACCAGTAAAAAGCGACGTTTCGGACCTACATAGTCCTTAATCATGCATAAGTTACAATCAAACAAACTGACTTTAAAAAGGGTATCTGGACCAATCATGCTTCAATTCTCAGTGTTAATTGGTTTAACCCATACCTATCCAGGTTTGTAAATTTCAACAACACAGTGACCTCTAGTGGTACCAGAATATGTTCCATCATTTAAAACCATTATAAAAACAAATACAAATCATAATCTCTATTCAGACCATATGGATGTAATGTGTTCAGACGTTTAATCCACCATACTTCTTTCTGTTTTAATTTTAGTTCCCTATTACCCCCTCTTCTATGATGGGGGATATGGTCAATCACTTGAAAGCGAAGCTGGCTTACTGTATGACCCATATTTGTAAAATGTGCTGATACTGGAAGTGACATATCTTTTGATTTAATGGATGCTTTATGTTGACTAAACCTATCCCTGGCGGCTTGGGTGGTCTCGCCAATGTAACAAAGACCACATGGGCATTTAAGTAGGTAGATTGCATAGTTGGTTTGGCATGTATATAACCCATTGATTGTATATTGCTTTCTTTTGTCATTTTGTGCTAAGAATTTCCCTTTAATAACTGAATTACATTGAGCACAGTGTAAGCAGGGGTAACAGCCTTTATTAGGGGTAGTTAGATAATTTACATCAGACATTTTAGATGTACCTATATCAGCTTTTACTATGTGATCCCTAAGATTTTTTACCCTTCTATATGATGGCATAGGGGGGAGTTTAAATGATTCTATCTCTGGATTATATTTTGACAAAAGATGCCAGTGTTTTCTTACTATTCTAAAGATGTCATTGCTCTTGTCACTGTATTCCATAGAAAGCACTAATCTATCTGTTCCTTTCTCTGTTGGTTTTTTATCATGTACTCTATCCAAATCCTGAATGTTTTTAGCGATATTTTCTTTTGGATATCCTCTTTGGATAAATTTATTGCCCATAGACACTAGTCTTTCTGGCAATACTTTTTGATCTCTAACTATTCTTTTAGTACGCAAAAGTTGACTCCTGGGTATGGATTTAAAAACAGTATCAGGGTGGAAACTTTCATATCGCAGCAGAGTATTTCTATCTGTGGGTTTTACATATAGATCTGTACTTAATGTATTTCCATGTCGATATACAGTTGTATCCAAAAAGTTAATCTTTTGGATAGAGTAAGTAAGGGTAAATCTTAGACCTGTCATAGAGGCATTAATATCCTCAACAAACTGTATCAGGGACTCCAATGAGCCCCCCCATATGCCAAAAATATCATCTATATACCTTAGCCACAGCTTACAATGGCTGATGAATGGCTGATTAGTGTAGACAAATTTGTTCTCAAAGCCACTCATGAACAAATTGGCATATGAGGGGGCTACATTGGAGCCCATGGCTGTTCCCCGCTTTTGCATGTAGTAAGTGTCTTGAAAGAGAAAATAATTGCAATATAGGACAAGTCTCAACATGTCATCAAAAAAGTCAATCTGGGATAGATTATATAAGCCACTGTCACTCAAAAAACTTTTCACAGTCAATAGACCTGCCTCATGGGGAATAGAGGTATATAGATTTACCACATCCAGTGAAAAAATTAACCAAGTATCCTCTATTTCAATCCCCATAAGTTTTGAAAGAAAATCATTTGTATCCTTAATAAAGGATTTTTGCTGTTTGACAAATGGAAAGAGGACTTTGTCCAGAAAGATAGAGATATTAGAAAAAATAGAATCGGTACAGGCCACAATAGGGCGTCCTGGTGGATGTAATAAGCTTTTATGTACTTTGGGTAATGTATAAAAAATAGGTGTTATGGGGTATTTATTATACAGAAAATCATAGACCTGTTTAGAAATAATGTTATGAGTCAAAGCTCTATCTAATATGCCCTTAAGCTCTCTTTGTATTTCTTTAAGAGGATCATGATCCAATATTTCATAAACCCCTCCATCTGACAGCTGTTGTAATATCTCCTGCACATAATAGTCAGTGTCTAACACTATTATTGCTCCGCCCTTGTCAGCATTTTTTATGGTGATATTTTTGTTATTTTTCAAAGTAGATATAGCCTCCCATTCCCCTTTTGTGAGGTTATGTTGTTTTGTGTAAGGATTTAATCTAGTTTTTTTCATTAGATTAGCAACATCTTGTTGAACAAATTTAACAAATGTTTCTACACCTGAGTTGCTTGTTGGAGGTACATATGAAGATTTTTTGTGCAGATTTAACTTTTTCAAATTCAAACATTCACTCTGCATATCATCTTCATTTATTGCATTAGTTTCACTTACATTGGCTACATTTTTACCACCATATATTGATTTCAACCTTAGAAGTCTGAAAAATTTGTATAGATCTTTGTCAATTTCAAACTCATCACAATCTTTCACTGGACAGTATGACAAGCCCTTCATTAATAAGCTATGCTCATTATCTGTAAGCTTATATTTCGAAATATTAATAACCAGATTAGTTTCAACATTTGCCTGTGGACTAGCATTGGGTATCACAGGTATAAACTCAGACAGTGTACTATCTACTATGTCACACTCTAGGGAGTTAATTTCAGGCAGTTCATTTCCCCTTATTATACCACACTCTAAGAGGTTAATCTCAGGCAGTTCATTTCCCTCAAGTGGATTTTCAGATAACACTGGAGTACTAGCAATATTAGACAGTTCGTTCCGTTCATTTCCCTTTATAAAGTTAGTAACAGGCAGTTCATTTTTGTTAAACAGTAAGGGGTTAACAACCGGCAACTTTTTTACCTCTATTGTTGTTTTCTCATACCCCTGCGATGTCTGGCTCCTCTCCGTGACCGCTGCGGCTGCCCTTGCTGGTTCCAGGAACTCCGTGTGTGCATCTTGTACTCCCTTTGATCGGCGGTGCTTCCGCCCTCCCCTCCGGTGTCGCCTTCTGAGCCTGTGTCTAAAAAACTCTCGCCGGATGATGAGCTGTCTTCCTTTTCTTGCGCTGCTGTAATTCTCGGCTGTCTCCTCCAGCGTGGGCCCTCGCGTCGTGGCGTCTGGTCATGTGACCACTGATACACTCTGTTGTTGGCATAGTCCGTTTCATCCCGTGCAAATTTAACCCTTTTCCTTTCTTCCAGGTCTGAACGGTATTGTGCCAGTAATGCATCTACTTCTTCTTTAGTAGTTTTCAGCATATCCAGGGTGAGTTTAGTTTCCATCATTCTTTCCACTTCTGATACGGTTTTTTTCTGTTTCTCAATTTCCAGTTGTAGGCACTCCACGGTCAAGACGATAAGGTCAAATGAGCACTTATTCAGAATGCTCTCATATATATATATAAGAGAGAGAGAGAGATATTTTACCAAAAAAAAAACATAAGCTAACATTCTTCTATGTGAAAAACATTGGTATGGGAAATACAATATGTGAACAAACACGATTGAGTTAGTGCACAGGTATGGGTTTTAGTTTTTTGCAGTTTGCACACTCCATTGACTTAATTAGGAGAATCGTTAACGCAGTTGAGATATTCGAAGTTAAACTTTTTACTTTCAACTTGAAATATGCGTATAACCCGACGTACAGGGGAATGGGTAATAAAGGGATTATCTATATTTTTAAACAATAACAATTCTAGAGTAGACTGTCCCTTTAAGGCGCCTAGCAGCAGCATGAAATGACACTATACTTGTAATCAAGCCCTGAGTCGAGGATTAGGGGGGAAATCCAGACCACACCTTGAGAAATTGTTCTATGCAGTGAGAGAACTTTACCATAGCAAAACAGATATGCAAATATTTAACAATTACACCACTTACAGAACCTATAAGTGTCTTAAGACCGCTGCTTCTTAACTCCTGTTTCCGGTGAGCCGAAGACTCAGGCGGAATAAGCAGCACCCGCTGCCTAATAAATCGGCCCCAGTGAGTCCATGCTAGTGATACATAATGCAAATGCCCTTTCCTGCTGCATTGTTTACCTACCTTTAACACAAAATAATAATTCCTATGCCCCTTTTCTCTTTTGTTAGTGACCACTAAGTCACTAAGTCTACACTTTACCTTTGGCTGTTTGTATACTAAGTGCATCATTTTCCTCTTTGCAATGTTGAAGAAACCCGAAAGTCATATTAAAGTTTCATGACTCAGACAGAGCATGCAATTTTAAGAGACTTTTCTTTGTTCTATTGTATTGGTATCCTTTGTTGAAAGGCATACCTAGGTAGGCTCAGAAGCTGCAATGCACTGCTAGCTGGTGATTGGTGGCTACACACATATTTTTTTTTTTATTATTTGCTCACCAGATCTGTTCACTTTTCTCCCAGTAGTGCATTGCTCCTTCGGACCTGACTAAATATATGTTTGTTCTCTTTGTAAGGGTTAAACACAAAATTCTATACAAACAGCAGTCCAGATATATAATTTTGTTACACACTAGAGCATATTCTTTTTGCACTTTTATGTCCTTTACATTTTTAGATCTCATGCAGTTGTCTAATCCTCCAATTTATACTGCTGTTAAAATCGTACAGTTTTGTACAGTGATCTGTGAAATTCCAAAACAAGTTGTTGACTGGATGTTTATGTTCAGCTTTTAGAACTGGAACCAATTTGAGTTTATATTAATCATTTTGAGTAGACAGGAAATGTTACGTAGCTCTGCTGCTTCCCTTAGAGAAATTTGTTTTCCAGATAAGAGTTGTCGTTTCACGCACCATTAAAAATGTAAAACGTAATATTCTGCTGCACTACATTCTGTTACAGTAGGTATCTTTATTTGCGCAATTGTCAGATATAGGGGCCTATTTATCAAGCCGTCAACCGCAAATACGCTGGAATTCCGCAGCGTAATTGTGGAGAGCTTGATTCGCCTTATTTATCAAGGGCTACAGACCGGCAAAAGTAGAATTTTGTGACGTAACATACGATCCGCCGGTTTCAGTCCGACACAGATCGATGCTTACGTCACTACATATGTTCCGAATGCAAATTCGGCACTATCTGACAACTTTTGCTATTTATTAAATTCCTAGCAGGTACGCTTGCCACTATTCCAGCCCAGCGTACCTGGTTTTCAATCCGCCAATAGGATTGAGCTTGCATTCTATTGGCTGATTGGATCAGCCAATAGGATAAAAGCTCAATCCTATTGGCTGATTGCAACAGCCAATAGGATTTTTTCAACCTTAATTCCGATTGGCTGATAGAATTCTATCAGCCAATGGGAATCTAAGGGACGCCATCTTGGATGACGTCATTTATAGGAACCTTCATTCGTTGGTAGTCGTCGGAAGGAAGAGGATGCTCCGCGTCGGATGTCTTAAAGATGGACCCGCTCCGCGCCGGATGGATGAAGATAGAAGATGCCGTTTAGATGAAGACTTCTGCGGGCTTGGATGAAGACTTCGGCCGCTTTGTTGAGGACTTCTCCCGGCTTCTTGGAAGATAGATGTCGGATCTTCAAAACTGTAAGTAAATCTTCTGGGGTTAGTGTTAGGATTTTTTTAATGGTTTATTGGGTGGGTTTTAGTTTTAGATTAGGACTTGGGCCTGCAATAGAGCTAAATGCCCTTTTAAGGGCAATGCCCATCCAAATGCCCTTTTCAGGGCAATGGGGAGCTTAGTTTTTTTTAGATAGTATTTTATTTGGGGGGTTGTTTGTGTGGGTGGTGGGTTTTACTGTTGGGGGGTATTTGTATTTTTTTTTTACAGGTAAAAGAGCTGATTACTTTGGGGCAATGCCCCGCAAAAGGCCATTTTAAGGGCTATTTGTAGTTTATTGTAGGCTAGGGTTTTTTATTTTATTTTCATAGGGCCCTTAGATTAGGTGTAATTAGTTTAAAGCTTTGGTAATTTCTTTTTTATTTTTTGTAACTTAGGGGCCCATTTATCAAAGGGCTTGCGGACCTGATCCGACACTGCGGATCAGGTCCGCAAGACCTCGCTAAATGCGGAGAGCAATACGCTCTCCACATTTAACATTGCACCAGCAGCTCACAAGAGCTGCTGGTGCAACGCCGCCCCCTGCTGACTCGCGGCCAATCGGCCGCCAGCAGGGAGCTGTCAATCAACCCGATCGTATTCGATCGGGTTGATTTCCGGCGGTTCCTGTCCGCCTGCTCAGAGCAGGCGGACAGGGTTATGAAGCAGCGGTCTTTAGACCGCTGCTTCATAACTTGTGTTTCTGGCGAGTCTGAAGACTCGCCAGAAACACGGCCCTTCAAGCTCCATACGGAGCTTGATAAATGGGCCTGTTAGTGTTTATTTTTTTGTGTAACTTAGTGTTTGTTATTTTTTGTAACTTAGTT
The DNA here is from genome assembly GCF_027579735.1 of Bombina bombina. Taxonomy (NCBI): domain Eukaryota; kingdom Metazoa; phylum Chordata; class Amphibia; order Anura; family Bombinatoridae; genus Bombina; species Bombina bombina. Next base: position 173,944,470 of record NC_069509.1, read on the forward strand.
GTTAGTTTTTTGTAGCTTTGTAATTTTTTAATGTAGATTTACATTATTTGAGTAGGGTTAGGTGTTTAAATATATAATATAGTTAATTTAATTTGTAGTTTAATGTAATTTTAGTTTAAAAGTTAGGTTAGATTAATTATTAATTTAATATAGTTTAATGTAATTGTAGTATAATAGAATAGGTTAATTATTAGTTTAATATAGTTTAATGTAATTTTATTATAATAGAATAGGTTAATTAGTAGTTTAATATAGTTTAATGTAATTTTAGTCTAATAGTTAGGTTAGGTTAATTATTAGTTTAATAATGTTTAATTTAAATCTAAAGGTAAGTTTAAATTTATTATAAGATAGGAATGAGTTAATATTTAATATAAAGTTAGCGGGTTGTTAGGTTTAGGGGTTAACAGGTTAATTTAGTTTATGGCGATGTGGGGGGCTGGCGGTTTAGGGGTTAATAAATTTATTTAGTTTCGGTGGGCTCCGGGAGCGGCAGGATAGGGGTTAATAACTTTATGTAGATGGTATAGGGGGTGGCAGATTAGGGGTTAATAAGTATAATGTAGGTGGCGGCGGAGTAGGGGGTGGCAGATTAGGGGTTAATAAGTATAATGTAGGTGGCGGCGGAGTAGGGGTGGCAGATTAGGGGTTAATAAGTATAATGTAGGTGGCGGCGGAGTAGGGGGTGGCAGATTAGGGGTTAATAAGTATAATGTAGGTGGTGGTGGGCTCCGGGAGCGGCGGTTTAGTAGTTAATAACTTTATTTCGTTGCGGCGGGGTCCGGGAGCGGCGAGATAGGGGTTAAACAGTTTAGTAGTATAGTGTGGGTGTTTAGTGACAGTATACAAATAAAGCTGGGAAAAAGCCGAATAGCAGCGAGATCGATGACTGTTAGTTAACATCAGTCCACTGCTCATCGGCTCGTACTTAGTGCGCGGATTTTTGACAGCTTTTTTTTTTTATGGAGAACGTTAGGCGAGCGTATTGGTGCCGGCGAATGCAGCACAGTTAGAATAGGTTAATTATTAGTTTAATTATTAGCTTGATAAATAGGCCCCATAGCTTGGGGAATAAAACGCAAAGCATCCCAAGTTAAAGGGACTCTATACACCAATTTTTATATAACTGCATGTAATAGACACAACTATAAAGAAGAATATGCACAGAATATGCTCCATAACCTGTCCATCTGCTCTGAGGAGGCGGACAGACATCACCGCAATTTAATCTGATTAAATATGATCGGGTTGATTGACACCCCCCTGCTGGCGGCCGATTGGCCACGAATCTGCAGGGGGCGGGGTTGCACCAGCAGTTCACAAGAGCTTCTGGTGCAATGCTGAATGCGTAGAGCGTATTGCTCTCCGCATTCAGCGAGGTCTGTCGGACATGATCTGCAGTGTAGGATCAGGTCCGACAGGCCTTTCATAAATAGGCCCCTTTATCTGTTTAATCACATACTATAGACAAGCAATAGTGCAACGAGAATTGTGCATTTTCTTAGTGCAGTTTTAAATCATTTTAAGAATTGTAACCCAACATGAAGTCCTGTTTTGGAAATCAGTGGGTTAATAAAGTTGTGGGGAGAAGCAAGGCAAAGAGAAATACCACAATATGTAATCATGATTTGAAGTGTAAGAGATTCAGAAAGTCTTCAAAAGCACTTTTTGTAAAAAGCCTATTTGATACTTGCGGCTCCGATGATTAAACTGAAAATGACCTTTTCACACAATTTACATCAAAAAGCGCTCACAATCAGGTTTCTCAAATCTACAATAGACGACTGCTTAAAAAATCAATTGTATATCTTATGCAAAGGAGATATTTTACTCACTTTGTCCATCATTTTGTTTTCATTAAAGAAATATGATTTCATGATCCAGATAGAGCATGCAATTTCAAACAACTTTACTTCTATTAGCAAATTTTCTAAGTTCTCTTGGTATCTTTTGTTGAATAGCAGAGAGCTAAGCTCAGGAGTGTGCACGTGTCTGCAGCAGTTTTGCAAGAATGTTATCCATTTGCAAGAGCAATAGATGGCAGCTCTATTTCATAGCAACATAGTAGATGAGGTTGAAATATTTATTTAACAAAGTTTTAAATGTTATCCATTTAACCTCTGTATTTTTATTAGAGAATACTTTATTTCAATTTGTTATTTAATGATTTCCTTAAATCATTGAATTTTGCTTTCTTAAAATGAAAAGTCTTAGTTAAACCCTTATAACAATACTTAAAGGAAGTGATTTCAAACGTGACCATGTTATGATCACTGTTACCCAAACGTTTTTGACTTGTATGTTTGGTATTATATCTGTATTGTTTGCTAGCACTAAATCCAACATAACCTTATTCCTAGTTGGCTTCTCTATTAATTGTGACATGAAGTTATCCTTGAGAACATTTCAAAATCTATTGTCCTTAGCTGTATTACTATTTTCATTGGCCACAGTTTATGTCGGGGTTAAAATCTCCCATAATTACAGCACTGGTATTACTAGCAGCCTTTCCTATTTGCATTAGTTCCTCCATATCACTAATGTTGGGGGGCTTGTAGCATTTTCCTAGTCATTTTTTTTAAGGATTTTTCCCCCACTCTTTATTTCAACCCAAAGGGTCTCTGCATTATAACCTGTATCATCATAAATATCTTCCCTTTATTGTAGGTTTAAGGTCAGATTTAATATACATGCAAATTCTTCCACCCCTTGTATTACTCCTGTCCCTCCTAAATAATGTATAACCCTCTAAGTTAAACTGCCCAGTCACGTGAATCATCCCACCAGGTTTCAGTTATACTGATTCAGGGGCGTATCATGGCCTAGGTCAACAAGGCCCGTGCCTAGGGCGGCAGCTTTGGGAGGGTCAGCAGATTTGGGAGGGCGGCAAGCACCATTCACATAAGGCTTGCTTGATTATCCCAGGCGCGCTTGCGCTGCGCACATTGAAAAGACTGAAGAGACTGAGACGCATATTCATTTCAAGGTAAGTGTCCCCCACTGACACCAATGCTTTTTATTGTCTACTCATTGACTCAGTCTCTCAACAAATTAGTGGCTGCGCTGCAGCAATTCAGTTAATTTACTTTATGCACAAGTTCAACATCACCATGCCATGAATCGGCACAGCATGAGAAATATAGCCGGTCTCACAGATCAGTCAGTGTAATGTAATCAAACTGGAAGTCGCAGCGCCATAAGAAAAAAATGAGTGGCTCTCGGTCCGCCTCCAGCAAAGGGAAGAAGAAACTATATAAAGTTAAAATGAAGCGTTTATTCAAGTATAGTCTCCCTCCCTTCTCTCTCTCCCTCTCTCCTTGTCTCCCTCCCTCTCTCCTTCTTTCCCTCCCTCCCTTCTCTCCCTCCCTTCTTTCCCTCCCTCCCTTCTCTCCCTCCCTCCTCTCCCTCCCTCCTCTCCCTCCCTCCTCTCCCTCACTTCTCTTCCTCCCTTCTCTTCCTCCCTTCTCTCCCTCCCTCCCTTACCCTCCCTCCCTTCCCTCCCTTCCCTCCCCTCCCTCCCTTCCCTCCCTTCCCTCCCCTCCCTCCCCTCCCTCCCTTCCCTCCCCTCCCTCCCCTCCCTTCCCTCCCTTCCCTCCCCTCCCTTCCCTCCCCTCCCTCCCTCCCTCCCTCCCCTCCCTCCCTCCCTTCCCTTCCCTTCCCTCCCTCCCTTCCCTCCCTTCCCTCCCTTTTCTCCCTCCCTTCTCTCCCTCCCTTCCCTCCCTTCTCTCCCTTCTCTCCCTTCTCTCCCTCCCTTCTCTCCCTTCTCTCCCTCCCTCCCTTCTCTCCCTCCCCTCCCTTCTCTCCCTATCTCCCTCCCTTCTCTCCCTCCCTCCCCTCTCTCCCTCTCTCTCTCCCTACCTCCCTTCTCTACCTCCCTTCCTTCTCTGCTTCCCTCCCTCCCTTCCTTATCTCCCTTTACATTTACTTTGGAATTGTTATGAATAAAATAAAATAATAATAATTTTACACCTTGACCAAAAAAAATAATAAGGCGAAAAAAGTCTTAAAACCTGTGTGTGCTGGGGGAGGGGCACAGCAGAATCTTGAGTGCCTAGGACAGCACAAAACCTAAATACGCCACTGTACTGATTATATCATAGTCCTCTTCTGCAACTAAGAGCTCCAGCTCCCCCATTTTACTCTGCATGCTTTTTCCATTTAATTTTCATGTGCTTTCTGCTGCTACTTGTTGCACTTTCCTCCAAACATATGTGACATTTCCTACGTGTACCATTCTGTCATCCCTTCCTTGAGATATTCTTGTACCCAAGTGCAGTCATGAATTAACTGACCTTAGCTCCTTGTGCCTTACTGGGTTAGTGATTGGCACTGGTAATATCTCAGAAAATATTACCTTGGAGGTCCTTGCTTTAAGCTTGCTACCTAACTCCCTGAAGTAAGTTTTTTTCCCCATAGATTCCTTCTTTAGTGCCAATATGCCCCATAACTGCAGGATCAGACCCAGATTTCTCTAACAATGTGTCAACACGCTCTACAATATGCATAACATGAGCTCCTGGAAGACTGCAAACTGTTCTATTTAAGGGATCTGTATGACAAATTACCTTATCAATCTTCCTAATAATAATGTCTCCTACAACCAACATCTTCCTCAGGCCAGACTTTTATGCCGCTTCTATGATTGAAGGACTGTTCACTATAGTATGCCCCTCTTTCATGACTGAAGGACTGGTCACTATATTAGGCAGAACAGCCCTCTTTGGCATTGCCTCCCCTGAACTGATATTCCCAACATCTTCAGTCAATCTGGCAAATATGTTAGGAGGAAGCAGCTTTGAACGGACCTGTCTCTTCCACTTTTACTTCCTTTTCTAACTGTGACCCAGCTACTTCCCGGAGTCCCCCATCTGAATCCTCTCCAATCCCACTGTTAGAACCATGAACAACCTGGTCAGTCATATCCATTTTCCTTTCAAGTATCTGAATATCACGCAGTGTTGCAATTCATTCCTCCAGATCTCTAATACGAGCTCCTAAAGAGACAATATGCTCACACTTGCCACAGACATATGATCCCTGAAGTGGCTGCTCCAGTGATGCAAACATATGACAAGCTGTAAACTGAATGAGATTCTCACACATTCTTAATTAAAAGGTTTAAATTAAAAATGTTAAAGATTTATATTCACTGTTGGTTATTCCAACACTTTAGTTGGTTTAACTCCCTTAGTACTCAAAATCTTTACTTAAACAGAGAAACTTACTTAACAAAGAAAAACTGAATGCAGCAAGGCTCACAGAGTTAATGAGCTAAATTTATAGTGTAGGCCCACACAGGTGAAACTAACTCCTCCCCTAATTACACACACACACACACACACACACACACACACACACAAAGGTAGATGCCTACATAGGTATCTCTTCAACACAGAATATCATGGGAACAAAGTAAATTTGATAATAGAAGTAAATTGGAAACTTGTTTTTCCAAATGGTATGCTCTGTCTGAATCACAAAATAAAACGTTTGGGTTTCATATCCTTTTAATTATATACCATCCTTGCAATACGGCAAACAAGCCTTGATGAGGATCAAGGCTTGTTTGCCATATCACAAGGATAGTTCCAATTTTTTCCTGCAAGAAATATAGGCATTATACCTCCAGCTAAGATCCACAGATTATATGCGGAGTGAACCAGTTCAACAAGTCCGATAGGCATCACGTGACACAGTGTCAACATCGCATTATTGATTGTAGACCCATTTTATGAGGCTGCCAGAAACATAAGGTCTCACCGACAATAGACACTGCCTAAATTACCACCCTGATATAGAGGGGTCTGGACCTGTATTGACACACAATAAGTTTTATTTTTGATTGCCACTCTCCTATTTTTTTGTATAAAAAGGGAGAAAATAATATTATATTGGATTACAAATTATTATTTCTTACAGAAGTGATTGTTAAATTTAGGTTTTAGCTTTAATCGCACACTCTAAATTTATACCTTAGCTAAAGTGAAAAAAGAGAACAAAATATAACATTGTAAATCAATAGATTTTATACATTTGTAAAACAATAATACAAAAGTTGATATATGATATTATAATAATAATTAAAAAAAAAACATAAAAATCACTTGTTAAAAATAAAATGTTAATATAGAAAAAATTGTTAAAAATGATTAAATACAGGTTTGTATTACAATTTTAGATTAACTAGGATTATCAGTCATTGAGAGGTAATTTACATTGTATTCCATTAATATGTCACCTCTCCTGCTAAGGGGGGGAATTGTTGATATTTCAAATGTTTCAAAACCAGTAGATTAGATTATTTTTTAATTATTAAAGAGTGAGTTTGATAGATCAAATTTTCATTACAACAAACCTTAATTTCCATTATCTTGGCTTACCTTGGTAGCATTCACTAATATAGACTGCCCTTTTTAAGGTGATTGGATACAAACCCAAAGCCTGCACGCCTCTTTTCAGGCAGGCATAGGACTCCTCCCCTTCCTGCTACATAACATCTTTTTTTTTTCTATCCACCAGACTGTATGGGAAATTATCTATAGTCTCCAAGCTATAATTATCTCCCTATCTCCCCTTAGGAATTATAGCTATTAGACAAACACACTTATACCACTCAGATAGGATAGAGAGACATTTTAAAGTGATCTGCATTTTAATTAAAATTGACATAAAATCCATTAAACATGAACTTAAAGGGACAGTAAACATCAGAATTTGTGTTTAGTCAAAAGGTAGATAATCCCTTTATTACCCACTCCCCAATTTTGCATAACCAACACAGTTATAATAATATACTTTTTACCTCTGTGATTACCTTGTATCTATGGCTCTGCAAAATGCCCCCTTATTTCAGCTCTTTTGACTGACTTGCATTTGTAACCAATCAGTGCTTGCTCCTAGGAGCTTCACGTGCCTGAGCTCAATGTTATCTATATGAAACACGTGAACTAACGCCCTCTAGTGGTGAAAAACTGTCAAAATGCTTTCAGAATAGAGGTGGCCTTCAGGTCTAAGATTCCTAGATTTCCTAGATTTAGCTTTCAACTAAGAATACCAAGAGATCAAAGCCAAATTGGTAATAAAAGTAAATTGAAAAGTTGTTTAAAATTACATGCCCTAATTAAATCATGATTATTTTTTTTTACTTGACTGTCCCTTTAAGATTCTGGTAAGTACACACACTTATATCGCACTTGCTTCAATAATAATGTTGTGGTCCCTTTAAAGGGACACTGAACCCAAAATTATTTTGTGATTCAGATAGTGCATGCATTTTTAAGCAACTTTCTAATTTACTCCTTTTCTTTGTTCTCTTGCTATCTTTATTTGAAAGAGAATGCATCTAAGCTTTTTTTTTTGGTTCAGCCTATGGACAGCACTTTTTTATTGGTGGATGAATTTATCCACCAATCAGCAAGAACAACTCAGGTTGCTCACCAAAAATGGGCCGGCATCTAAACTTACATTCTTGCATTTCAAATAAAGATACCAAGAGAATGAAGAAAAATTGATAATAGGAGTAAATTAGGAAGTTGCTTAAAATTTCATGCTCTATCTGAATCACGAAAGAAAAATTTTTGGGTTCAGTGTCCCTTTAAGTAAGACAATACGTAAGTACCCACATTTGGCATATTAAGAGATACTCTCATGTCTGGAAATGCTTTAAAAATTAAATAAATGCAATGCTATTTTTTCCGCTAAATGATATACTCAAACACTAAGCCGCACTGACAGTTGTGAGCAAGTTCCCAGCCTGCCATTTCAGTATGAGAGCTGTGTTTGTGTGCTTGCTGAAGTGTATAGCAAGGCTTTGGCACCTTGTCCCATTCTCTTTCTTTAGTCAAAGTTCTGCTGTCATATTCTATTATTCATTGATGGCTTCACGTTTTAACCCGTTAGTTGCCAAAGAAAGCTGCTTGGCAAAACATTTCAGCCGACTCTGAGATTCAAGAGGTTAAATGTGTGTAGTTTTGAAATTGAGCAGCAATCAATGTTCATAGAACTAACCTACATCAACACTTGTGGATTTCTTTTTGTTCGTGTGACAAAGAAGACAACTGAACCTTATAAGTCACATTGTAGAATTTGTTGTAAGCAGAATTATATTCCATTTGTCAGTAAGATTATGTTAGCTGGAAATACATTTTAACAATACATCATAGCAAAGCCTATTGTTAATTGTTCTGCAGCACTGTGGGTTTCTTGTTTTTTTTCTACTTCCATGTCTTAATAGATTTAACATCATCCTCAAACTCACTGAAACTTCTGTAGAGGGAGGAGGATACTTGTGTGAATTTATATTGATTATTTAACCTTCATTTAGCTTGTATAAATAAAGTAGTGTTGTTTTATGGTGTATTCTTTTGCTTTTTGTAAGTTATAGAGGCCGACTTATCAAATGTCTGTCGGACCTGATCCAACAGTGCGGATCAGGTCCGACAGACCTCGCTGAATGCGGAGAGCAATACGCTCTCTGTATTCAGCATTGCACCAGCAGCTCACAAGAGCTGATGGTGCAACGCCGCCCCCCCGCAGACTCGAAGCCAATGGGCCGCCAGCAGGGAGGTGTCAATCAACCCGATCGTACTCAATCAGGTTGAATTGGGGCGATTCCTGTCCGCCTCATCAGAGCAGGCGGACAGGGTTATGGAGCAGCGGTCTTTAGACCGCTGCTCCATAACTTTTGTTTCTGGTGAGTCTGAAGACTCGCAAGAAACTCGGGCCCTCAAGCTCCATACGGAGCTTGATAAATGGACCTCTATGTCTGTGGATTCTGCCTTAAAGAGAGCCGCAGAAATCCAGTAGGCACAGTGTCTGGGGACCACATGACTTTTAGGAACCCGCTACAATGTTTTAATTTCTTATATAAAAATTAGAAAAAAAAGATTTTTTTGGGGTAAAGAAAATGTTTTCATTGTTTTCTCAGATCTGAAATCAGTAAGCTAAATAGATGATCACTTAGTGATGAAATTATTTTAAAAAAGCTTCTCTCCCGTCCTGTCGGCATTTTACTGGAACACAAGGCAGTTCTCGGTATGTTATTGAAACACAAGACGGCTCTCTGGCGTTTTACTGGAACACAAGGCAGGACTCTGACACTGACTTGAACACAAGACTGGGTACTGGCATCACTGGGGCAAAAGCCTGGGTACTGGTGCCCCTGGAGCACAAGGCTAGGTACTGGCATCACTGGAGCACAAGGCTTGGTACTGGCATCACTGGAGCACAAGCCTGAGTACTGGTGTCACTGGAGCACAATGCTGGGTACTGGAATCACTGTAGTGCAAGGCTAGGTACTGGCATCACTGGAGTGCAAGGCTGGTTACTAGCATCACTGGAGCACAAGCCTGTGTACTGGTGTCACAGGAGCACAAGGCTAAGTAGTGGTGTCAGCACAATGCCTGGGTACTTGAATCACTGTAGTGCATGGCAAGTTACTGGCATGACTGGAGCACAGGGCTTGGTACTTTCATAATTGGAGCACAAGCCTGGATACTGGTGTGACTGGAGCACAAGGCTAGGTACTGGCATCACTGGAGCGCAAGGCTTGATACTGGCATCACTGGAGCACAAGGCTGGGTACTCGCTTCACTGGAGCATGAGGCTGGGTACTGGCTTCCCTGGAGCATAAGGCTAGGTACTGTTGTCACTGGAGCACAATGCTGGGTACTGGAATCACTGTAGTGCAAGACTGGGTACTGGCATCACTGGAGTGCAAGGCTGGGTACTGGCATCACTGGAATGCAAGGCTGGGTACTGGCATCACTGGAGTTCATGGCTGGGTACTGGCATCACTGGAGTGCAAGGCTGGGTACTGGCATCACTGGAGTGCAAGGCTGGGTACTGGCATCACTGGAGTGCAAGGCTGGGTACTGGCATCACTGGAGTGCAAGGCTAGGTATTGGCATCACTGGAGCACAAAGCTGGGTAATCGCATCACTAGAGCACTAGGCTGGGTGCTGGCATCACTAGATCACTAGACTAGGTATTGGCATCACTGAAGCACAAGGCTGGGTATTAGCATCACTGGAGCACAAGGCTAGGTAATAGCGTCACTGTCACAAGGCTGAGTATAAAGCGTAGAGCTAAATCCTGAGATAAAGAATAGTCAGGTAAAGCCAGGGTCACAACCATATAGGGAAAAGCAGCATAAAAAGCAGAACACAAAGGCAGAGTCCAAATATTAGAAAAAGAGGTCTGGTACCAAAATCAGTCCTTATTGGCAACAAAACAAAAGGGAGATCCAAAAGCGAGAATCAGGATAGGTAAACAGCAGGCTTTTAAACTATCAGGCACTAATAATGAGAAGACTCAATGTCAGGGGAGGGAGTGTCTGGCCCAGTAGGTTTACATAGTCTGATAATTACAACCTACAGTTGGCAGGAAGATGGAGCCAGAAAGTGTAAGTAGAAAAACTCTGGATGACTGAGCTAAAGCCCTCAAGTAATTCAGAGAAAATAACTGTAAGCCAGGTGACTCACATTCAATGCCAAGCACTGGCGGGACAGTAGTGAGCACAGACATGGGCAGTTCTAGATTTGCTATGTGGTGGGTGACGAAGGCTGAAGACATATGGGCAGATTATTGTGTGTTCTGCAGATGGAGTCAAGGCAGGTGAAGACAGAATCATGGGTGTTGAATGGGCAGCCCCATTGAACCGCTATTGAACACAGATAACTGCAAAATACATACTTCAGAAGGTCATAAAACCAATTTTATAGCTTAATTTACAGCTGCAATTTCCACAACAAGGAATGTAGTTGTAAAAGGGCACATTGATGCAAGTATAATACTAGGTGTCATGAAGACCTCATCATTTTAGGATGTCAGGAGCTAATTTTTTCTTTCTTTGATTTTTTTTCTCTTCTATTTACAACTCTGTACCGCAATTATCTAAAAAGTCAAACTTATGGGACCACTGGTTTTTACTGCCGACATCCAGTTCAAGATATTTGGGAGGGGAGTTAATTCAGTCATTTTTATGAGTTAAAGATGTCAATCCAGGGTGACAAAAACCAGTGTCCATATCAAAACACAAACCTGAGTTTGATCAAAGGTGACAATCTAGGATATTTTAAGACATGTTTTAATCACATTTGTGCTACAGAATGACCTAATATGACAGGCATGTAATGTTTGGTATAAAAATAATTCTCATGATGTCACAATGGGATTGCTCATAAGGGTATATGCACTGGATATACATACCTAAAATTATGTTATCTTATAACTTCAGCCAGGGTTTGCACTTTGGTTTATGGTGTGCCATAAAAAAAGGGTGGCTTCTTTCCTTGCACACTCTTGAAGGGGCCTGGTCAGAAACCTGACCTCAGGAACATTTTTTATTTAATTGTGTTTTCAGCAAAATAATATTGTCTTTTGCATTGGGAAGCTCAAAATTGTGTGCTTGACCATTCTTCATTTCATTTCCTTGGAGCAGAGGCTATTCTGGAAAAATGATAGGTTCTGTTATATTTCAAATTTCAATAATTTGATGGTAGATAATAACCAAAAGGCCAATTGAGTCTACCCATATCACATGTTACTGTTTTCTTAGGATAACCTTATGCATGTCCCATCAAGTCTACCTATATTACATATTACTGTTTCCTTAGGATAGCCTTATGCATGTCCCATCAAGTCTACCCATATTACATGTTACTGTTTCCTTAGGATAGCCTTATGCATGTCCCATCAAGTCTACCCATATTACATGTTACTTTTCCCTTAGGATAGCCTTATGTATGTCCCATCAAGTCTACCCATATTACATGTTACTGTTTCCTTAGGATAGCCTTGTGCATGTCCCATCAAGTCTATCCATATTACATGTTACTGTTTCCTTAGGATAGCCTTATGTATGTCCCATTAAGTCTACCCATATTACTTGTTACTGTTTCCTTAGGATAGCCTTATGTATGTCCCATTAAGTCTACCCATATTACTTGTTACTCTTTTCTTAGGATAACCTTATGTATGTCCCATTAAGTCTACCCATATTACTTGTTACTGTTTCCTTAGGATAGCCTTATGCATGTGCCATCAAGTCTACACATATTACATGTTACTGTTTCCTTGGGATAGCCTTATGCATGTTCCATCAAGTCTACCCATATTACATGTTACTGTTTTCTTAGGATAGCCTTATGTATGTCCCATTAAGTCTACCCATATTACTTGTTACTGTTTCCTTAGGATAGCCTTATGTATGTCCCATTAAGTCTACCCATATTACTTGTTACTGTTTCCTTAGTATAGCCTTATGCATGTCCCATTAAGTCTATCCATATTACATGTTACTGTATCCTTAGGATAGCCTTATGCATGTCCCATTAAGTCTACCCATATTACATGTCACTCTACCCATATTACATGTTACTGTTTCCTTAGGATAGCCTTATGCATGTCCCATCAAGTCTACCCATATTACATGTTACTGTTTCCTTAGGATAGCCTTATGCATGTCCCATCAAGTCTACCCATATTACATGTTACTGTTTCCTTAGAATAGCCTTATGCATGTCCCATCAAGTCTACCCATATTACATGTTACTGTTTCCTTAGGATAGCCTTATGCATGTCCCATCAAGTCTACCCATATTACATGTTACTGTTTCCTTAGGATAGCCTTATGCATGTCCCATCAAGTCTACCCATATTACATGTTACTGTTTCCTTAGGATAGCCTTATGCATGTCCCATTAAGTCTACACATATTACATGTTACTTATTACTTAGGATAGCCTTATGCATGTCCCATCAAGTCTACCCATATTACAGGTTACTGTTTCCTTAGGATAGCCTTATGTATGTCCCATTAAGTCTACCCATATTACTTGTTACTG